>NC_090188.1:25706623-25996623 GCF_024679245.1 Pseudorasbora parva | reverse complement strand
TGGGAAATGAAGAATGGTGTCCAAACATATCCACTGGTAGGCTGAGTGGAAGCTCAGCTTGAGAGGGTTAATGAAGGCCTAATGAGGAAGCAGAGATCGCTGTGTGCGGGCCAGACCGGTCATAACTCAAGCCTGATTGAAGCCCCACTGCCAGAGGGAGGGAGAGCAGCAACAGAAAGGGAAATGCTTCGCCACCAAAGATCTATCTCTGTGACAGAATTGCAAATCTGCCTGTGTTCAGACAACAGGAAGTCCCATCCATCATGCCATAACTACAGATATGAATACAGAGAACATTTTAATAACTCACTGACACCTTCACTTGGGTGGAAACCTTGTTGCCTTCATACAATATTGAGTAACTAACTGAAGGTAAGTTTTTATATTATTTAATTTTATAATCATTAGTCATTGTTGTTTGATCTTACAATATTTGTTTTCATGAGGGAATAAGAGAATGTCTCCATGTCAAGGCTTTAACGTCACATGAGCATGTTGTGAAGCAGTAATCTTCCATTATTTTTGCTCTGGTATAAGAACACTTTACTGGTCAGACAAAGTTTGAGTATTGAAACATATGCATCTATGTGACTACTAAAAATCTCTGTCCACCTGAAAATGCAAAAACGGGCTATGATTGTCTGCCTGATTTCCTCATGGGTCCCATCCGCAGCACCGATGCACTGAGGGATGTCATGGGCTCGGGGAAACCCCTCTGCAAGTTCCTTTACTTTGGACTCAGTAACAGGTAACTTCATACACAAGGGCAGGGCCCAAGTGGACTGCAATAGCTTCACACACTTGCCTTACTATTTAGTATTATTATTGCATTCTGTCACCTCTGTTCTGCAATACAGTGAGATAACAGGCGATAAGCGCTGTTAGCAAAGTTATTAAAAGCTACGTCCGCCACTGCATAGACTCGACTCATGTAAACAAAAGAGATAACGGCGCACAATCTGAAGTCAAACAAACGAGAGAACCGTGACACACTTCGACGCAACTCTGCGGTTTCACCATCTACACGACAACGCTGCAAATATTCCCCCTGGCTGAAGTTTAAAAAAAATCTAGTTTCAGTAACCTGATACTGCATTTGCATGTGGACGAAAAGCCAAATCGTGTAGACAGCTGTGGTTTTGAAAATACCCTTGTTCGTCTGGACAGGGCCTTGGGCTGATAGAGGACTGTTAAAGGGGTGATGAATCACTTACCAAATGAATGAGAAATCAACTTTCCCTTGAGCTTTTGATATATAAAAGGTCATGGTAATATAAGAATATCCTGTAAGTTTCAGAGCTGAATACTTCCTTGTTAGTAAAAGAAAAGCTTTTACAGACACCAGGTCCATCAAACGAGGCTCTCAAATCAATGACGTATTAGAAGGCTGAAACGCCACCTCTATGTGTACGCTGCTCCTGTAACCCCGCCCACCGACTCGTGGAGCTAAATTGATCGCATTACCGAGCAATAAACACGCCGAAGAAAGCAAGATAATCGCTTGTAAACAAGTCTCAGGTCGAGACTGGATTTGCAGACATATTGAGATTTAAACACAAGGCTGTGGCTTCTATACAGGATCCAACAGGAATGGTGCGACACACTTATGTGAGTAAAGCATGTTTTTAAAAAAAATAGGTGATAGTATTGCATTGTTAAAGATCGTATTTATTACGTGTACATGATGTGTCTAACAGAGCATACTCTTTTTTATTTATTTATTTTTATTTTATTTTTACTGCCTGTAATGTTATGTGTATTTTTTATGTAAAGTGCTTTGAGATGTAACATTTAAAGGCGCTATATAAAATAAAGTTTATTATTATTATTATACTATACGAATTATGATTCGAGACCAGACTCCCAGGGCTCGCAAAGCCCAACGTCCCAGGGCTATGTGTTTTACCAGACGGGCTACCAAAAAAAGTCGGCAGGCCGGTTAATCTAAAATAGTGAAATAACATTAATTTCTTGATCTTCGTTGTGTTTGAAGAATGTGCGCGATGTGTGTGTGGTTGGCACTTATATCCACCAATCCGACATCGATCACGGGGGGATGAGAGATAAATCATTGTGTTTCTTTGATAAATAAGTTTTGAGACTGAGCCCCTTAAGATAATTATTCCGGCCTCTTTCAAAACAATCCCTCCCTGACAAGGAAGCTGAAGCTCATTAAATATGCAAATCTTATCCAATCCAAGCCATGGGCGTTTACTTCTAAGTCTCCAGTGACACGCCCACCAAAACCCAGCTTTCAGGAGAGAGCCTCAAAAGCAGTGTAGAAAATAGCCTAATACTTATTAGGTATGGTGTTTTTGAATGTAAAACCCACCGAACGTCAATACTTGACCTCAGACAACAGTGTAAAAAAATAAATAAGCCAGTTCATGACACCTTTAATAAAGTTTTGGATACCAGACAAAACAGGGTATCTTCTGACAGGGATTCGTCGTCTGGGGTTGGATCTTTTGTGGAGTTCCATCAAAAATACAGTAAACAGAGTGATATTGTGAAATAGTATTACAATTTCAAAACAGCTGTTTTCTATTTTCATATATTTTGAAGTGTAATTTATTCCTGTCATGGCAAGGATGAATTTTGAACAGCCAAGCGTCACACGATCCTCTAGAACTCATTCTAATGTGCTTATTTGATGCTCAGGAAGTATTTCTCATTATCATCCATTTTTTATCACCTAGATTTTTGTGGAAACATTGAAAATATAGAAAGACCTGTGTTCATGAGAGAGAAACGTGATATTATTATTAATAAATATAATAATTTATTGACCACTGGCATATTTAATTATATCTAATAGCTGGCATCACCGTTTTATTAAAGCAGCCATTCCAAATGGCCAAAGCCTCTCATTAGAGTGTGGATTTATCAATCTCATGAATTTCAAAGCATGAACACTACTGCATTTCTATGTGAAAAACACCTGGCCAGGTAGGACCAGCTTCAATCCATTCCCTTCGCTCTGAAACAGTTGCTTGTAATTTGACTGTGGTTGCAGCCAGAAGCGAAGTCTCGGGGAGCCCAGCAGGTGCCACGACATTCAGCTGGCCCTCTTACCAACGATCTGTCACCGGCAGGCACCCAGGCTCATAATTACATGGGGACCGTGCCAGAAAAACTTTGACGCACTAGCTGTGGCACGTACAATCTTCTTCTTGGGTTTTCTTATTGTTTCTGTCAGGCGTAATGAAAGGGACGGGTGGGCCGCCACAGCTCTAGACCCTGCGTATATCGGCCTAAAGGTAGGAGGAGATATGAACAAGACGCAGATGTGATGTGTGTTTAACGATAATTGTAATTACTGGAACATTGCAGTACCTTTTTCAATAAATGATGAATATTATCTAGCGAAGAGGTGGCTGTGTAGCTCCCTGTAGTATGTGAGTGGGCTGTAAGCAATTTGTCATCATTATGACAATGCTGCGCAGCTGAAACTCTATGTGCACAGGACTGAGGAACATTACTATTAAAGGTAAAGTATTATAATATTGCATTACTCATGGTTTTTAAATAATACATTTGTACTAAAAGAAATGCATTAGGTTGCTGCAGACAAAGTTTGTTAGCACTTAGCATTTAAAGGCTGAACCATGAAAAGTATTTATTTTTTTATTTTAAGAAATTAATACTTGTATTCAAAAAGGATTTAATAAACAGATCAAATTGACAGTAAATAATTTTAATTAAAACTTTCTATAAAAATCTTGAAAAAAAGTGGATTACTGTTTCCAAAAAAAATAAACTAATTATGCAACACAACCATTTCAATATTGATAGTTATAAGAAATGTTCCTTGAGCAGAAAATCGGAATGATTTCTGAAGGATCGTGTCACACTGACGGAGTAATGATGCTGAAAATCCAGCTTTGCCATCAAAAATAAATGAAACATTAAAATATATTTCAATAAAAACAGCTTATTTAAATAGTAACAGTATTACTGTATTTTTGATCAAATGCAACCTTGGTAAGGATAATAGACTTTAACAGGTAATAATGTAAATCAAATAACGATGAAAAAAAACTATTATGTAATGTAATGTTTCATTTTTGACCAAAACATATTTAACACAAACAATACACATACTGTAAAATAAGTGGATTCCACTGAAACCCATAGCAATCACATACTTTAGTTATCCTACAATACTTGCATCCCTAAATAAATTAAATAAACTTAATATTAATGTGCTTTGCATCTAACTCAATAATAGTATACTTGTAACTTGAAGATCTGACTGACCCCAACACTGTACGCACAGTCATGGCACTGACAATGAGGGAATAGGACAGGCATCAGCGATATGCTTTGTTCAGTAAGAGAAAGCTGCCTCATAATGGCATGATAGGAAATGATGAAGAGAGTCCTCTCTGTCAGCATAAAGAGAAGGAGAGATAGAGAGGAAAGACTGTGTGTGTGGAGCCAGAGTGCCCAGCGAGAGGCAGGTGGAGACTTTCCAGGCCTTATTACCAGCATAATTACACACACCTGAGCCAGCCCTGCATGACAGGACAGTAATTAAAGAGTTGAGAAAGGCAAGAGAGAAACACACACTCTCTCTCTCTCACACACACACACAACAGCGCTCACATCCGGAGATCTGCCAATGGTTAAAGAGGGAGAGGAGAATAAACAGACGCGATTAAACGATGCGTGAACATACACAAATGAACACGCGTACATCAGGCGATTTGTAAAACGTTGGAGAAACGGGGTGGAAGATGTCGCTCTGTGGCGGTCACGAATTAAAAGGCATGTATAATTAAACTGGCGAAGGCGATGTTGATATATAAAGTAGAGTTAATATATCACACCTGGGGGTACAGCCGATTAGCAAAGGCTAATGCTAACCTCTGAGTAACCTTGGTCAAAAATCTTGACAACCCAATGCGCGCCAATACCGCTCCTCACTGATATGAACAGATAAGGTCATGAGAGCAATTTGAAGCAGTTTATACTAAAAATATTAGCATAAACTAAGCAAAAATGTTTTTAGCTCTCACCTGAGGCAATCTGGAGACTACCTGGAGAAAGCTTTCAGTTCACATATCAACAGCAGTTTTATAGCTGACAGAACCCTCAGAAACACTCACTGCTGATTAGCTGATGGCACAACAACAACAAAAACACACTACAATAATGCACACAACCCTTCACTAAAAAGTGAAAAAAGAAAGATACATTTCTTATTGGATCCAACTTGCCTTGCCTTGGATAATGAATCATTCTGGATAAACACATTCCTCCTTTTCACAAAAAATAAATAAATAAAATTACGGTGCCATTTATAACAATTAAAAACTATTTAAATTAAGAAAAACATATTTTAATAAAAGCGTATTATATAATATACCCCTATGTATCTAACGATGTGAAAAAGCTGTGGTTAAATAATATAAAAACAGTAAAATCAAATATTATGCTGCTACACTGTAAAAGAAAAAAGAGAGAATTTCTAATTAATTTTCTGTGAATTGATGCAGTTTAATAAACAGAAATTCAATTCGGCCAACTAATTTTTTTTAGATGTGATAATTCACTGGAAAATTTTCAATTGGAGACCTGAATTTTACAGTGTAGTTTACACTGTACATACAGTCATGGCACTGACAATGAGGGAGAAAGACAAACCTTGACATCTTTCAAAAGACATAATATAAATACAACTTAAAGCGGATTTTATGCAAAATGCTTTTTTATGTGGTGTTTGAACATAAATGTGTGTCCACAGTGTAAACAACCCTATAATGGTAAAAATCCACCCACTCCCCTTTTAAAAATAATACCCTTAAACCAGAAACAGTCTCAAAACGAGCTGTTCCAATTTTCTCTCTACTGTGATGTCACAGATTAGAGCAAGCCCCGCCCACGACTATCTCTGCCCTATTAGCATAGATCCTGCCCTGAGAGAGCTGCACAGTCCGCTATGTCTATATCCTCGCTAGAACAGCTAGTGATAAAAATGTCTGAGCTACATAATTATTATAACTGTTCTGTTTTTGGATGTAATAAAGAACATAAGAGCCTTCATGAACTCCAGGCACTGATACAGTGGGTGAATTTGATTTATGAAGGTAATAATGTGCCGAAAGAATTAGCTAAATTCAAATATGTTTGTGTGAAAATACCAGCTGTGCGTGATCCACCTTCAAACACAGAACATGTAAGTATTTCACTTTATATTTTGTGAATGTTTGCAAATCGCCTTTCTGAATGTGCTCATTAAAAGCCTTCACATAGAGCAGAGCTGTGTCATTATTTTTAACCCGAAAACGCTCACCATCTGTACAATTCATAAACACACATTTATTATACACAATACAGTCAGGTGATTCACTTTTTAAACTGTGTATGTTTTCAGTAAAGATAAGAGACTTCTAGGAAGAGTGGAATATTTATTTGAAATGGCCAGCACATTGACACATTTCAGTAACACAAGGGATGTTGGTTGCCAATATCTGTACAGCAATTTATAGATGATCATAATGCTAATCAATAAGTTGAATAGAGTTAACTCTCCAATAATGACATAAATTCATCACCTAACCATTCAGAAATGTCATTTTGCATTCTAAAAGTTACTTCTTGAGTCTCTCAATCAGTGTCGCACATATAAGGCTGAACACCGCTACGGACAATTTCTGACATATTTGCTGAGTGATTTTCTAGTTTTGTTGTTGCCGGGGTATCTGAAGCATGAGCTGTAAAGACACCTTCTTGCTCATTTTTACCTAAAGGGATAGTTCACCCAAAACTGAAAATTTTATGTTTATCTGCTTACCCCCAGTGCATCCAACATGTAGGTGTGTTTGTTTCTTCAGTAGAACACAAATGAAGATTTTTAACTCCAACCGTTGCTCCAAATGTTCATTTTTGGGTGAACTATCCCTTTAAAGATACACAAATGAAAACTCTGTTTTTGCTCCCACGCAAATAGAGACATCTAGGGCATGCTAAAATAAATTATCTGTGGGATATTTTGAGTTGAAACTTCACAGACACTGGAGATACTGGAGACACCTGAGACTTAAATTACATCTTGTTAAAAAAAAAAGAATGGCAAAATAAGTTCCCTTTAAATATATAATTCAAAAGTTGTAATAGGTCAGTCACTACCAAAACAGTAACAACACCATGTACTTTAATGCCAAAGAGTAGACCGTTTTAAGTGGTGCTCACTGCAGAGACAAATGAGTCAAATAGATGGAGCTCAACCCAATCCAGCTTCACCTTTGTGGATCTAAGGGGTGGAGCTTAACCTACTTAGGGTTAGGTCTTTTAGATCCATCGATTAGGTCCAGAGAGGGAGAGATGGGAATCAATCTCCATCCATTGGCTCTGCAGTGAGCAGCTCTGTATGTTCTAGTACTCATCCAAATCCACATTGCGTAAAAACAGCAAACTCTCAGTCCTTCTGGGGGGAAATGCATTCACTAAAACAAAGATGGACAGAAACCACTTAAGAGGGTTGGGCAGTGGTCAGCCAGACATTGTTTTGATCTTGTGTGCCGCAAAGAGAGAGATTGCAGGTTTGGGAGTTTTTGGAATCACAACTAAAACTGAATTATCATTTCAGAGATGTGCTTCTGAAAGGTTTTTGTTTTGAACAGCCAAATCTATACATCAAAGAACAAGGGCCTCACAACACCACTTAAGAGACCAGATGGACTGTGGAGATAGTGCTGGCTGAAAAGATTAGCAATGGTCAAGTGTTCTAAACTGCTCTTTGAATAAAATACAACGTCACCTAAATGGAGCTGAATGAAAAAAATGTTAGCAAATGTCCATCTGTTAAAAAATACTCCAATTTATACATCCCATGCCTGATACTGAGCCAACCATAACCCAAAAAAAGTAATAAGCCATTAACTGAAGGGTGTTCTTAGCACTTTTATAAAACTCTTTGAACATAATTATATATTAAGGACACAAATTTTCATTTTATTAAGCAAAATATAATTTTGACACGACTGGAATGCTATGGTGACCTATTTAGGATCAGTTATATAATAGACATTTTAACAGGCTAAAAAGTGTTTTGTCTTATTAAAAACCATATTGCATAACAATTTCTGCATAAAACATTCAAATGCAATGTTCCTAAACTGTACCCATAAGATGAAAAACCGATAATGAATTAAGCACCATACTGCGTAAATCAAGCCTGGGGTTAAAAGCAAGCCAAGATATTCTTCACAGATGTATAATAGAAAATTAAAATAGCAGCTATAAAAGTAAATGCAGAGGATGTAAGGGAATTATAGTGAGTGAGTGCATTAAAGCTGTATGTCAGCAAAAATACAGAGCTCTTGAAGACTCCTCTTAAGAACCATACTTCAATGGCGAAACAACAAGACATGCTTTTTTCAACATTCATTCCCTCAGGAAGGTAAAGAAACCCACGTTTGAAAAGCTTGCATTTATGTACTCTAAAATACAGGATATTGTAAAATGTCACAGCACGGACGTAACTTTCGTGACCACTCTGGGGCTCTTGATCTGATAGATAATACGCTAGTAAATAAATGTCAACTAGCACATGCTGTCTTCCCAATGGATGAAAAATGGAGTCCATTTCACCTCAGCTGAAATGCTAACAGCTTATTTGACAATAACACCATAGTCTCTTTTTTTAGAAAATAGCCTGCAGCTGAGGAACATGCGATTTCATTAGGGACATATTTCCCACTTTTTGGCTTTCTAATGGATTGGATATAGGTGTGTTGTGAAAACGAGGGGAAACAGAAGCGTGTGTCAGTGTAACATGAGCATACAACTAATAGAGCATTGATCAATTATAGCTAGATGTCAGACTGCTGTGTTAGGCTGTAATTAAGGTGATGAAACAGGCTATCCCCACTGAGCCTGTCGAAACAAAAGAACAGGGGCCAAAGAAAAAGTGAAAAATTCACATAACACACATAGCACTATTCAAGTAGATTTCTGTTCATAGTTAATTAAAAAAGTAATAAAGTAAAAAAATAAATATTTGAGCGATTGGTTTGAAAACCATGATTCATTCAGGAACAAATGAAAATACTGTCTGTAACTTGAATCATTAACGTTTGGTCTTATTTAAGGGCACCTATTATGCAAAGTTCACTTTTACATGGTGTTTGAACATAAATGTGTGTTGGCACTGTGTGTACACCACCCCCCTATAATGGTAAAACTCCATTCACAGTGTCTCAGAACTATGGGCGTATTATTGTAGCATTATTCCAAACAAATATATTGTTATCCACAAATAAATGTAAAGCGATTCACACACACACAAAAAAGAAAAAAATCACAAATCAATAGAATGAGATCCACAAATATATGCAGGAGTTTCACAAAAATGAATTAGATCAAAAAAATCCACACATATATTTTTCGGTCACAATCACACAACTTCATTTGTGGATCTCTTCTTGCACATTTGTGAATCGCAGCACAGCACGTGGATTTTGAAACATTTCTAGCATCTAGACTCAAACAAATCCACAAATACGTAGACTCCACCCACCGTCTACTTAAGCCAATCAGAAAACGGCCATATCGTGCTGACCAATCGTAGCACGTTCTCACTCCAACCAATCACATTTTGGCCGGTGCCGCTGAAAAACAGTTAGGACCACTGATCTATGATCAGATAACGGCCGCATCGTGCTGACCAGAGCCATAGAGCTCTCAATAGTTCAAAACAACTCCACGCTGTCAATCTGTTAGAATAGGATTAAGCAGGACAGACAGCATTTTCACTATATTTGCAGCAATGTCTGGCAAATATTAACACAATATGTGCATTGACTTCACCACGGCTTTACAGTAGCATTTTATTCTGAGGAGAGAATCTTCATTTGGGTCACGAGAGTACAACACATGATTTTACAGCCTTGAGTGTTGTAGCCAATCATGTGCATTTCTTTTAAAAATAATAACCAATCTACCGTGAATGAGAATCCTCTCAGTGTCGATGAAAACAAGTTTCAGTCTCAAAACACTGAATTAATTTTAGTGCAAGTTTTTACACAAATCGACCCACTATTCACAAATCCTCTCATCATAACAAACAGCACAGACATGATTTAAATAAAGATTTATCGTGAAGTAGTCAGATATTTTTGTTTTTCATTAGACTTTGTAATGTTCCCTAATAAGCCTATATTTAACATTCCAGTACAAAAAAGTAACAATTTTTTTTTATTTTAGTGGTATAAATCTGACTAACTATAAATATTCATTCAAAATAGAAAAAAGGCTAATGCCAATAAGTGTCCCTTTTTCCACCATCTACTGGCTGTTTTATTTTTAATTTGAATGTTGTTAATGTCCTAAATTATGTTATTTTGATACTCGAAGCCTACAAAACAGGTGAATAAAAAGAAATGAAGCTAGAATAGGCTATATATAATTTACCCAAGAAAGGAGTTTTAAATGGTGGTTAAAAAAAAAACAGGGCAACCAATTTATTCAACTCCTTACATTCAGGTGCTAGAGACGTTATTCCTTGAATGAATATAAACACATTTGACAGAAAGATCTCAGAGAATCTAAAAACCGTTGAAATGACAGATAGCATCTGGATATAATAGCTTTAGCAGGGATCTCACGTTAGAGACTGCAGTTAAGAGTCTGACAATCTATTATATAACAATATATACATCAACTCTAACATGCTTCATAAAATACATCTGTCAATATTCCTGAGAGGCCAATAATGCCATAAAATCTCAAAATATGCAGTAATTTCATCAATTTTCCAGCGAGTGCACTTGAGATAGCCTACACTGAAATGAATGATGTTTAAAGGGATAGTTCACTTTAAAATGAAAATGCTGTCATCCTTTACTCACCCTCAAGTTGTTTCAGACCTGTATGAGTTTCTTTCTTCAGCTGAACACAAGGGAAGATATTTTGAAGAATGTCAGTAATCAAACAGTTAACTGGAGCCATTGACTTCCATAGTATTTTTTTTTCCTACTATGGAAGTCAATGGCTCCAGTTAACTGTTTGGTTAGTGACATTCTTCAAAATATCTTCCCTTGTGTTCAGGGAAGTTGTTTCAAAACTTGAGGACGACTAAAGGATGACAGAATTTTCATTTTAAAATGAACTATCCCTTTAATGCTGGAATTATTGGTCGCTCCGTGACACACGCTCTGCATTCCTCAGTTCCTATGGAAGTGTCCTAATCAATAGATATATAGAGTTATATAGATATATATGTTATATAGATATATAGAGTTATATAGATATATAGAGTTTTATAGATAGTTTATATAGATCAGTGATCGTAACTGTTTTTCAGTGGCACTGGCCAAAACGTGATTGGTTGGAGCGAGAACGTGCTACAATTGGTCAGCACGATATGGCCGTTATCTGATTGGCTTATGTAGACGGTGGGTGGAGTCCACGTATTAGTCTAGATGCTAGAAATGTTTCAAAATCCACGTGCTGTGCTGCGATTCACAAATGTGCAAGAAGAGATCCACAAATGAATGCAAATTATGCAAGACATGGTTGTGTGTTCGTGAAATCAAAATATGTGTGGATTTTTTTTTTGTTATTCACAAATGTCATTGTATTTATTTGTGAATCTAATTCATTTTTGTGAACCTCCTGCATATATTTGTGGATCTTGTTCTATTGATTTGTGAAATTATTAATTTTTTGTGAATGGCTTTACATTTATTTGTGGATAACAATATATTTGTTTGGAATAATGCAACAATATTACCGCCATACAGAACAAGCCATTTCTGGGCAATGTGACATCACATTTTACAGGCCCTGTCCACGAGTGTTGATGGACACTGCTGTATTAGCATAGAACCCGCCCTCAGAAAGCGGTACACAGTACACCAGGTTCATCTCCTTGCCAGAGGATTAACAACAGCATTCAAGTAATAATAAATAATAATAAATAATGCGTTCAATTTATATAGCACTTTTCGAGGCACTCAAAGCGCTTTACATAGAAGGAGGGAATCTCCTCAACCACCACCAATGTGCAGCATCCACCTGGATGATGCGACGGCAGCCATATTGCTCCAGAACGCTCACCACACACCAGCTGATTGGTGGAGAGGAGACCTAGTGATGAAGCCAATCAGGATAGGGGGATTATTATGAGGCCATGATGGACAGGGGCCAATGGGCAAATTTGGCCAGGATGCCGGGGTTACACCCCTACTCTTTTTCCGAAAGACATCCTGGGATTTTTAATGACCACAGAGAGTCAGGACCTCGGTTTAACGTCTCATCCGAAAGACGGTGCTCTTTATCAGTATAGTGTCTCCATCACTATACTGGGGTGTTAGGACCCACACAGACCACAGAGTGAGCACCCCCTGCTGGCCTCACTAACACCTCTACCAGCAGCTACCTGGTTTTCCCAGTTGGTCTCCCATCCAGGTACTGACCAGGCTCAGCCCTGCTTAGCTTCAGTGGGAAACCAGTCTTGGGCTACAGGGTGATATGGCTGCTGGTTAAGTAAGAAATGTGTTCTTCTCAAAGCTACTAAAGTTTATTCAGTCAAGAGCAGTGAGTGATTTTCTGTTTATCTTTTGTTGTTTGATTCATATTAACATCAGATATAGCAGTAGGTACTGTATATTACACTGTTCTCACTTTAGTACAAATATCTAATATACACATGGGATTTCTGCACTTGCTGCATACATGCACTGACATAACCTTGTGTGCATTAGACTAGTTCTCTTTCATGTATTATTGCAGTTTAACTGTCAAGTTTAATACTCATGGACTCACCAACATCCAGCTCTCTGTGCTCATGCATCGAGTGTGTGTTTGCTCAAGTTGAGAGTGATATGGCTTTAAAACGCATGCAGATTATAATATTTCATGATGATGAAGACCTGCAATGTCATGTGAGCATGTCCTCAATAGAGATGATCATAACCAAACAGATGTATCATGTTTCAGTTTTAATTTGCGTGTTCACAGGCTGTGTGTAATATATGCCTTTGTACTGTGTATAATTATGTTTTATGTATAATAATTATTTGAATACACACACACCAAAATATATATATATTTTTAAGAAATATTTGCGCACACATACAGTGGCAGCAAGTGACCATTTTGTCCTCAGCTCACGTGGAGTGTTCCCAGGCTACTACAGTGGTCAGTATCTATCAAAAGTGGTCCAAGGAAGGAACAGAGGTAAACTGGCGACAGGATCATGGTTGGCCAAGGCTCATTGATGTACACAGGGAGTGAAGGCTGGCCTGTGTGGTCCGATCAAACAGACGAGCTACAGAAGCTCAAACTGCTCAAGAAGTTAATGTTCTGATAGAAAGGTGTCCGAATACACAGTGCATCGTAGTTTGTTGCGTATGGGGCTGCATAGCTTCAGATCAGTCAGGGTGCCCATGCTGACCCCTGTCCACTGCCGAAAGTCAACAATTGAGCATCAGAACTGGACCACGGAGCAATGGAAGAAGGTTGCCTGGTCTGATGAATCACATTTTCTTATACATCAAGTGGATGGGCGGATATATGTGTGTCGCTTACCTGGGGAACACATGGCACCAGGATGCACTATGGGAAGAAGGCAAGCTGGCAGAGGGAGGGTCAATGTCTTTTGACAATGTTCTGCTGGGAAACCTTGGGTCCTGTCATCCATGTGGATGTTACTTTGACACGTACCACCTACATAAGCATTGTTGCAGACCATGTACTCCCTTTAATGGAAACTGTATCCCTGGTTACTGTGGCCTCTTTCAGCAGGATAATGTGCCCTGCCACAAAGCAAAAATGGTTCAGGAAAGGTTTGAAGAGCACAACAACGAGATTAAGTGTTCACTTGGCCTCCAAATTCCCCAGATCTCCATTTTGGCAGCAAAAGGGGGACCAACACATAATGCTATGGACACAATATAAGGTCATAATGTTTATATATATATATATATATACATACAGATAGGCTACATATATACATGTGATCATTTATTTTGTATGGAAATATGGAAAAATGGATAGAGCAACAGAGACAGTTTATGTTTGTAAAAGTGACAGCCCTCTTTCTCCACAAGATAATAATGCTAATAGTGCCCTCTGTTGTGGGGTCAGACGAAAAAGATTGCAAATGATCAGCTAACATGACAGCTGAAATCACAATAGCATTTGCCAACACGCTGACTGCCACACAACCCTCTATTTTCCAACAGAGACAGACATACTGAGAGTGAGTCTCGGACTTTGCAACTAATGAAGGATGCTCCAAAAATGACAAGTGGATAGGCCACGGGCTCCATAGTTTTTTCAAGACTAGCAAGTGGTGTCCAGCAGAGCCCCCATAACCCTGCATTTTAATCAAACCTCTCCTCATGAATGATAGCATACTGCCTGCACTCAGCGTAAATCACCACTTGTTCACATTCCCTCTTAGATCAAAAATACTTAAAAGCTGCTTTGTTTTTTTGTGTGTGTGTTTTTTACATTTTGTTCCTGCAACATTTTGGTCACCAGGTTCGCATTAGCATTCATAATTCAAGCAATGTGTATTGCCATTATTATGTAATCAAAAAGAAAATGATTCTTACTGGTCCTCAATGACACTTCAATGCACCTCAACGACAGCAGGTATATGTCTGTGTTCTAAATATAGTTTGCCTTCTGGAATAACTGCAGGGAGTAAGGTAGCGTTTGTACCTTTGCAGCACATATCTCTACCTCTTTTCTTTTCTCAGTTATATGGAGTCGTGCTGGGTTTCCTCGGCAGGAGGTGCGTCCTCTTACAGGAAAGGAGCGGAGCAAGGTATACTGGAGATGCAAACATGACACAGACAGACACGTGTCTCCTCTGGAGTGCCACTGGCACTTCTCTCATCTATCTTTGTTTATCCTGTCTGTAGTCATCCAGAGTTAGTTCTTCTGACACCACGGATAGGATCTCGCAAACAACTAGTGTATGTGAGAATGCCTTGTCCTGACATGAAGTGTCAAAATCAGCGAGCATGTTTCCTTAAACAGCTTGCGAGAAGCAGCGATGTCAGCCTGAGAAAATTACTAGTAGTGGCTTCTCTGTCAAAGCTTGCTTTTTCATTCCCTCATAACTCAACATAGCAGGTAAATCCGCCACCCTGTGACTTTGCGAAGGTAGTGTGTCAAATTAGGGATCCAACATGGTGGGACAAGCACAGGAAAACCAGAAAAAGTGGCTGATAAAGCCTACACTTAAGATAATGATCAAAGCCATATATAACAATCTACTGCAGAGAAAATGAAGGAATCTCCATCAAAAAATGCCTCATTGTTTTTTGTTTTGTTTTTCCTGATACGGTTATACATATATGGATATAAATTGCCTTTACATATAAACTAATTGACATTTGAAAGTTTTGTTTTCTTCAATAGATTGTAGGTAAATATCCACCTGTTCTTTTTGTTTTCTGATAGATATAGTGTCCCGTAACAGTGTGAGAAAACATGAGTGTGTGAGTAAACGCTATTTCTGAATGAAACTGAATAGTGAACAATTTCAGACCTTTTTGTAAACCCATTTGACTGCTTATTCGATCATAAGAGTGATTCCGGCATCGCTGATTCTGATTCTAATTCTAAAGAGCTGATAGAAAACACACATCACTGCTGAAATAGTATCAAAGAAAACAATTCTCAGGTTGTTATATGGTTTTCTCCACCATCAGACAAGGATTCATCAGTAATATTTTACTGGGGCACAGATGTATTTACTGGGGTTTGTTCCCTGATAAAAAAAAAGTCTCGCCCCCTAACTACGACTGAGGGAAGACTGGACAAAAAAAAAGTGTTAGTTCATCCAGTAGGGATATAAGCTATACATTTACCCACATGGATTCCTCTGTGAATAGATAGAACCGGAGAACAAGACACCCTGGAACCCAAAGGGGCCATTCAAATATATATTATACCTCTCTCTATCGTCCACCCACCCATCCATCCATGGAGCGCTTGTTCATTTGCATTGAAGCAATAGCAAGATTATAAAAAAGCATAATAATGTGGCATTTGTTTTGTTCCACGGTGTGTTTGATGTACTTTGTACTGCATTGATCTGTCCAAGCTGTGACGTAGTTAATCTGTTTTTTTTCCCTCCCTTTTATTGGGCTAGTAGAAGTTCTATCTATCTATCTATCTATCTATCTATCTATCTATCTATCTATCTATCTATCTATCTATCTATCTATCTATCTATCTATCTATCTATCTATCTATCTATCTATCTATCTATCTATCTATCTATCTATCTATCTATCTATCTATCTATCTATCTATCTATCTATCTATCTATCTAGTCGGTTGGTCGGTCGGTCGGTCTGTCTGTCTGTCTGTCTGTGGGTGCGTTCCATTCGACCGTAAGTGGACTGCGAAGTGGACTTCACAGGGTATTCCGCCATCTTAAGTGAGATTCCAATCCAAAGGGAGCGAACATGTTCAGTTTGAAGGACACTGCAAACGGAGCAGGGAAGAAGGGAACATCGATACATCTCTTCACAGGAAGTGGAGAGTAAAAATCACCCAACTGTCATTGTGCGTCACATCACTTGTCTGAACTAACGATGGAGCAGAGTCGTTAGAGGAGTTTTTAAACTAGTTTAAAAAAGTTTACATATGCATTTGAATATTAAGTTATTATACTCAGTAGAGTATTTATGAACACATAATGTTCGAATGTTACATTCGAATACTATATTTTATGAATACGTAAACAAATTAAGTGTTGAGAAGCAGCTGAGGGCTGTAAAAAAAAAAAAAAAATAGACGTACCTCAGGAATATTTATTATGCCTCTGCACTTTGGAAAGAAAGCGCACGAGATGAGACCGCTACAAAGACCGTTGATTAAGAATACATTTATACATAGTTAACCAAATCCAAATGTATTTTCATATTGGATGATAGGTGCAGCTTCAAATGTGTTCATACGCAATACAGGTATATGTAATCTAATAAAACTTATGGACAATGTTTTGATTATACTTTTTTAGATACATACTGTGTTTTGTAAATGTATATGCTTATTATATGGTTTACCAATACCTACCTTCCTATAATCTATCTTTTGTTCTAATTTTGTTGAATTAACATTAAGAAAGGTACAAGAATGACATGAGTATAAATAATAAATAAATTAAGTGTACGTTTGTACTTGTGAATAACACAAAGAACAACACAAATCAACAAAACTGGCACTTTACGCAGAGAAAAAGCCATTGAGTGTGCTGTTTACACCTGTAATTGCTTAATTTCAAATTGTATCTTGTTTTCACATAGCTGGCATTTCAGTTTTGACATCTAAGAGACGAGCTCTACAAACTCGATCTCTGGATTATTTATTCATTAATATTTAAAGGTAATGAAAAAAATATCTGAGCAAGCATAAAACTGCTTTGATGTTGGCTCTCAATGCCAAAACAGCGTGGCACATCTGCAAGGCCATACAAATGAAGCACATCTGAACACAATATCAATTTATTTATGAACAGTACAAGGCAAAGGTTTGGCTCGTCAATATTAATTAGATAAGTGACTGGACGGTCTATGAAGATTACCTATCAACAACAGCCAGGGCTAATTAATATTCATGGGCTCGATCTCAGCCACATATATAGTCACAATGCACCCATCTTCTGCTCCATCCCCCCACCTCACACTTTAAAACTCGTTACAGCTCCACTGTGTGGAAACATCCTTGAGGGCAAAATCCCACTCTCCACACATGAATTGACCACACTGCAGTCGCAGCAATAAATGTCAAGTGGGTGTTTGTGAGGGAGAGTAGGAGGAGGTTGTCCTCTTATCTTCGCACAATCATTTATATGACAAAGCTTCCTGCGCTTCCTCTTGGAGGACTGTTATTTTCCCTCTCTAATCTGAATAGATGAGCAGCTTCAACACGTTCTGATAGGAGAGAAGCTAAATAAATTCGGAATAAAAAAGTTTGGATAGGGAACATTTGTTAATTTAGTTTATCTTAAAGGAAGTCTGTCACTGGAAGATTAAGAGGAAGATTCCTCCTCGAGCCTACTAAAACAAGAAATATTAAGGCTATAAATGTTTTAAAAAGTCTTTTGAAAAGATGTCTCAGAGGTCTCTTAAACGGATGTCTATCTGCAGGACTCCTATAAGTTCTATAGAAGTTTAAACCGACAAAGATTAAAACTTTTTCATAAACTTAAGAATTTGGGGGGGTTGGTATGACATGAGGGCGGGAAAATGACATAATTGTCTATTTTAGGATATAAAGGGTTAGTTTACCCAAAAATGAAAATTATGTCAGTTATTACTTACCCTCATGTCATTTGACACCCGTAAGACCGCCGTTCATCTTCGGAACACAAATAAAGATATTTTGGTTGAAATCCAATGGCTCAGAAAGGCCTTCATTGACACCAATGTCATTTCCTCTCTCAAGACTCATTAAGGTACTAAAGACATCGATAATAGGGCACTAAAGACCACCAATAATATTTGAGGTTTTGAAAACTTAGTGGGTGTTTATTTCCGCATTCAGTCATTAGAAGTTTCCACAAGCAGTTTCGGAGCATCTGAAATGTGCAATTTGATCTATAAAAAGTTACTGACTTTCACGAGAGAGAAAATTAGTTCAAATCTGGCCAGAAATCTGATGAATGTGATCAAAAGCCCCTGTGGAGTAACAGCCAGTGATCTGTTCAAGGCCAGACCAAAGAACAGAGAAGAGATTTAGGCAGCCGAGTGTTCCAGGAGACGGGTCATTCCACTATGAGCATCAAGGGTTTGTATTAAATCCTATAAAAACTTGTTAATCACTGACCTTGAAATAAATGTGTGTATAACTTTGCAAATATTATCTGATGAATAGAACGATAAGCTTCTCTCATCCAAAATTACGCTAATCATCACCGCCTCCATCTGTAATGTCCCCTCATGTACCACCAACATTATCACACTTTACCCAACCGGCATGTATTAACAAACTCATTAAAACGGGACTCATTTTTCATGTGTCCTTGGCTAAATCTATTATGCCACTTTTATTGTGGCCCGCTTTACAAGGGCATACAACTTGAGGCTCAAACAAAACCGTCTCTGAAATAATCGTGTGTTTTCTGTGCCGCCACTGTCGCGCCTGAACTCTTACAAGTGAAATATAATTGGGAACCAGAGCCCTAAAATTTAAGTACTTCATTAAAGTTGTGTTTGCTTTTAGTGCTGCTGGTAAGAAAAAAAAAAACACACAAAAAAACCTCCCACTCCCTCCGAGTGAGGAATGGGTCATGGTCTAACCTTATGAGTCCTGTGAGATACACTGCGCCGTAAATATGAAGCTAAGGTGCCCTCTAGGGAAGCATTTGTTACAAAAAAAAGCTAAAATGGGTCTGGTAAAAATCTTGACAGATTTTTTTTTTTTTTTAAATATTGTGAAATAGGGTTCTTAAAAGATTTCTTAAACTTTTTGAAGAGAAGAAATCCAATCAATGTCATGCCATTGTGGAGGGGTCATCTTTGTTGAGGTTCAAGTTCAAAGCAGGACAAAACACAAAAATGATTTGTACCAAAAACAAAAAAACAAAAAACAGAAGCTTAATAACTTTGAAGTCAAATAGAGACCACATCCGTCCCCGTCTTCTCTTTCCTACATGACTTTCATATAAAAAGATCAAATGATGCCATATACAGCAATTATCCCCTTTCAATTGTTTTGGAATGCTAACTATTGCCATATGGATGAGATAGACACTATTGCCTCATGAGGAGGAGAAAATATTTAAAGGAGAGAATATGACACAACCGGTCAAAAGTTCTGAAGTACTCATACTTCATTATAACTGTTTTCCACATTTTAGAACAATACTAATAACATTTATTAGTGAAAGTCTATAAAACAACAAACGGAAGGTAAGAATCATGTAGTGTCCAAAAGAGTTAAATCTAAACTTCATTCACAAAATATTACATGAGAAAAAGAAAAGATGGTAGAAACATGTAAATAAGGAACCAGTAATGCTAATACATACATCTTCTATTTCTTATCAAATAATTTGTTTTCTTTTTGTTCAGTGTTTCTATTGTGTGTAATGGTACTCAGAAATATTTGTATGCTTAGGAAGCGCAAAAACTTCTGATACTGAAGGGGGTGTTCTCTCTACCACAGAACATTAAATCAAACAATGTGTATATTTATTAGCGTGAGCCGTTCACAGTTTCATGCTCTGATCTGTAGGTGAGCTGGCTGCTGCTGCCCTCCAGGCTGGGACCAAACAAAACCCTGTCCACTTAAAACATAAAAAGGATCTCTTAAAGCAGCTCTTAAACCATTCACACCCGAGACAGACCTTTATCTCTCTCCTCCCCTCTCCCTCTTTTCTCTTCCCTCACCTTTCTCTCCACACTGCGAGGCCTCCTGCTGGGCCTCTTTTTCTTTTCGTCTGCCTCTTGGAAATCAATATGAACAAACACAACCATCTAATAACCACCTAAAGAAACAATGAATTCAGAAAGCGGATCCAATTAGAATTCTAAGTGGTGGGCAGCACTGCTTTCATAGCTCGGCTGAACAAACTAGCATGCCGGCAGTCAAACAGAGGGCTTGAGGACATGGAATGCTCTGTTTGATTGGTCGGTTCAGGTTCTGCCTGGGTTGGAGAGCTTCTCTCTGATGTTTTGTTCCTCTTCTGCTTATTCAGATGGGCCTGAGAAAACAGGTTGGAATTCTAACCAAGCATTGGATTACTCGTGGACCTTCATACCAGAAGAAATGTGTTTATGTATACGTCAGGGTTGTACTTCATTGTAATTCCAATCACTGAATTTCAGTTGACGTAGCAAACAGAATATAGAATTGTAACTCAAAATTCTGACAAAGGCATCTGCTAAATGAATAAATTTGAAATGTAATGAATTTGATTAATAGAACGACAGACAGAGAACGAAAGATAGATAGGAAGGTAGGTAGATAGATCGAGAGACAGAATAATAAATATTATGAACATATATGACGGACGGACGGACGGACGGACGGACGGACGGACGGACGGACGGACGGACAGACAGACAGACAGACAGACAGACAGACAGACAGACAGACAGACAGATAGACAGATAGACAGATAGATAGATAGATAGATAGATAGATAGATAGATAGATAGATAGATAGATAGATAGATAGATAGATAGATAGATAGATATCACTCTGAATCATATACTTTTGCCCAACGCTGGTATATGTTATGAATGCACACATACTGGTACTTTATATCCCAGAGGCTCAATCCAGTGGCAATGCAGCAATGTGCTGGTTATCCCAACCGCCTCCACTGCAGAGAGATCCCATCTCAAAAGTGACCCTCGTGTGCTGCCTTGCTAGCAATTTGAGAAAATAGACTTTAAATGATCGTGTTATGAACAGTACAGTAAGAGGACCCACTCTAAATACTGCACTCAGTCTGGAGCTTTTCAAACTCTTCTACCGAGAGACCATTTTGTATTCAAAATGTTTTATCTGCTATTGAGGATGGGGCACACAGTCCATTTTTGAAAACGACTCGGAACTTCAAGAGAGACCCATAAAGTAAATGGAACCAGTGTAGATGCAGTTAATGGAAGATTAAATCTAATTTTTGATTAATATCCCATTGAGCTATTTAATGACAGCTCGTTTCGATAAGGGACCTTTTAACCTTCAGTAATATGCATTTCACTGCGTAACTCACAGCTAGCTATGACAAGACACATTCAGCTCATTTACTGGTCTGAGCACAGTAATGTCATAAACACAGCACAGGATCATGTGACTCAAACACAGGTGCAGCTCCTTAAAAGTACAGCATCTGACAACTCAAAGGTCTCGAGACACCATCTGCTGATCTCGATATTTAATTTCAGGTACTACCTCAGACGCCCTGACATGTCAGCCATTTCCTGTCAGATGGTGACAGAAGCAGGCTGTAGTTTTCACAGTGCTTTCAGCAGGTTTGATGGACAGTTTATGCACGTGGGGGATGAGTAATCCTGGGAGTATCTGAAATGCCTTTATGCCATGGTGGTTTGTGTGCGATTTATGAAGCATCCAGTCTAAGAGCATTTCACTAACACACCCTGAGCTCGCTGTGACTACCCCATGAACTCCCTAATCAATAGCGAATCTGTCTCAGTCCGGGTCTCACTGAGAAAATCGATTTCCCCAGGCGTCTCCGGCAGGGTTTTCCATTGGCTGGCCGGTGGAACCATCTTTGTAACCAACTGCTGAGAAAAACACATTTTTTCAAGCTATGAATGGCAGTTTTGCCAGACACCACAAGTGTGATTCCACACATTGAGATCCTTAATGAATAACACGTTCTCTGGGAAGGTGACACTTCGTGAATTCTGAGACAAGCTAAAAGGTAGTAATGCTCATACATATTTATAGAGCAAAAATAGCATGTACCAAAATATTAAAAATAGGTAGAAACTAGAAAGAGAGACATATTTCTATGTATTGTGATATTTGCCTATGCAACGAGGGGGAGAGGACGCTGGCGTTATGTGTTCGCTGCTTCTCCACCCGAATCAAGCTAACTATAATGTAAGATTTAGATTTTTTTTTTTTTATGACCGTGACCAGTCTAATCAGTCAGAGATATAATTGGGACTGTTGCATAGATCTTACCGTCTCACTCGGCTGATTTCACTCGGCTGTTAACAGTTAGTTGCGCTAACCGTCCAACAGCTTTTTTTAGCTGCTTACATTACCAGTGGTTTCGATCGCTCTAGTAATGTCACGGATGATTGTTTGGTGCCGAGTTCTTATTCTGCATATCTCATCTCTGGATGGTGGTTAAAGACGTGCGTGAAGTTCGTGTGGCTGGAATACTCAGCTGATGGAATATAACTACAATGCTCCATCATGTTTATCAGTCATTTAAGAACTTGGACTCCTTCGAAGGCCACAATACATCCACAGAAGTGCTTGGCGAAAGTTTGTTTATTCCTGGTCTGGTGAAACCATCCCTTCTATCTGGCCACATGTGCACCCTGTCTCGGCTCTTTCACGTCATCAGAGGACTGATTCTCTGAGGATTATCCGCTTGTTAAATCGTGGCATCTCAGCACGTTCTTTTCGCTTCACAAACATCCCCCTAGGAATGAAGAGGGAAGATCTGAGGGCTCCAAAACGACTGATGCTTTTAAAAAGGGACTACAAAGTTGCCTGTTTAGAAAGTCTTTCAATGTTTAAATTGCTTTGTGTTTACATTTTTGTTGTTGTTGATATTAACTTAAATCTTAATTACCCTAAATGCTTTATTTCATTTTTCCTCCCTTTGTAACGCTTTGAGATTTTCTTTAAAATGAAAAGTGCTTTATAAATAATATAAAGCACATACAATATAATAATGTATTGTTATTATTATTACATATCCACACGTAAATCAGTGGCGATTGCTTTAAAGGTGCACAATGTGGGATTTTTGCAGAAATTTGAGAAAATTGCTTTTTTAACCAAGGAATCGGGATGTCTGAGGGAGTTGCCTGTCAATTGCGTCATATCTGGGTTACCCTCAGTTTCGGTTTTATTCTGCAAAAGTGCTTTACTCTTAGCAGTGTGAACAAGTGTCACACTAGGCGCTGCACAAATGCACAGAGTAAAATCATAACGTTATTTTAATCACACTTAAATGTATCTAATATGATAAACAGAGCTGCGTTACCTCATACTCATGACTGGAAAAGCGGAAATGGCGCCGGCGACTGTGTCCCTTCATAATAAAAGTCCTGCTGCTCGCAAGCTGTGTGTTGCGCAACAATCGCTCCAGTGGTCATGCTCAGCTCCACAACACTCGGTCCTGCTCTGCTTCATACTACAGTAACGTTAATAACCGCATCCATGAACATGATTTCTGCCCGAGTCCTATCCCGATTCTTTTCCACCGGCTGTGAGGTGAAGACCACATGTCCCAAGATTCTGCGCTCAAACTTGGCGTCATCAAGCTATGCCTTTGTTTTGAATAGGCGCCCTCTAGCGGACAGAAAAGTTACATAGTGCAGCTTCAAAGGCTTCAAAGCCATTTTGCGGCGTCATGTTTCTACAGTTGCCCTCCCTAAAGGGAAAAACTGCTCTACAGAGCACTAGTCACTCTCTGCTCTCTGTGATGAAGACATTTTTGTCCTGTGGCAGCCACCGTAGCTTCTCTATGCGCTTCAAAAGGGAGGCGTGACCGGTGGATGATTGCAATTCACAACCTTACCTCTAGATGGCACTAATATTTACACGCTGCACATTTAAAGCCAGATGCACCAATGTAAATATAAAGGGATGGTTCACCATTTTGGATGAACTGTATTTTAAAGAATTTTGTACTTTAAGGGTGTGTTCATACTTGTAGTTCTCTTGGTTCGGACAAAAACAGAGAAAAGGATACATTTAGTCATCGTTCACTTAGCATTCATGCTAAAACATATTATCCAGACAAGTGAACAGCATAAACACAATCATTTTTAACACATAACCTGAAGGTCCAAAACAAAAATAACAGTCAGAACTTACGAACACCCAAAACAATGCCGTATGCTGGGATAAATGTGCTCGTTGTATGTGCGTAGCGTAGCCTACATAGTTATTTTTACCAGCTGAGAACTCGTGAAGAGCTTATAAAATGTGTAAAGGAGTCAAGACAGTGGAGCAATTCCTCCATTTTACACACAAATGAAGATCTAACTCAAGAAGGAGATGGCTATAATGGGCCACATCTCTCTTATGAGTGTGGGGGTGGGGGGTGGGGTGGCAGATAGTCTATACGTGAGCATTTTTTTATTTTTTGGTTTGTTTTTTTACATCACATTGCACATTCTTTTTGGTATGTTTAGAAGTCTGTGGTCTATGTTGCATTCATATTTTATTCAAACCGTGTTTGTTTAGAATTGGACTGAGAGCCTAACCTTTTGTCTCTGTCCGCTTGTTTGGGTTCGGATGGCAGCATTCACACTTATTCAAATTAATCGCACAATGTGTTCGTTTTAATCGAACCAAATCTGCCAAGTGTGAACACACCCCAAACATTTTCAAAACTTCCACTTAAATACCGTTTTCAAAAGTACTATCATACCTTGCATACCTAGATGTTCTAATGCTAATCTCACATACTAAATATGATAGACAGTATTTAAATGAGGATGAATACATTTTCTTAACTATGCAAATACAAAAATAAAAAACAGCTGTTCATTAAGCACTGTTGAATTGGAACAAGCTCAGGAACCCACAGGAATTACATAACTAGAATTCCTCCACCTAGTCGATTTAGACACATTACAGCTGCAATAACACACTGAAAAATAAATGAAAGTGCTTTGACAAAAATACAGGCTTCATTTTTTCTGCTTTTAAACCTTCTGGCTGTCTTGCCTGTTAGGATTTTATTGGAAGGCAATAAATGTTTGTTATTTTTAACAAACCGAGGGACGATTTAAAATATTTTCTAGTAATCAATCACAAGCCACAGATGCTGAGGATAGAATTTACCCTGTATTTAACCCAGAATAATGTTTTAAGTTATTATATACAGCAAAAAACACTACTTTTTAAAAAGTTTGGGGTCAGTGAGATTTTGTTAATATTTATTCAGCAAGGGCACATTAATCTGTAAACAAAAGTGACAGTGATGACATTTATAATGTTACAAAATATTTATATTTCAAATATTCTTATGAATTTTCTAATCATCAATAGAGAAATCAATACTGAAAAAAAATCTATAAAAATACTGAGTACTACTGTTTTCAATTGTGACAATAAGAAATCTTGAGCTTAAAATCAGCATTAGAGAGACTTCTGTAGGATTTGACACTGAATACTGGAGTCATCACAGGAATATTTAAAAACATTACATTTTAAAAGCTATTAAAATAGAAAACCAATATTTTGAATAGTAACAATTGTGTTTTTGATCCAATAACGCAGTTTTAATGAGCTAAAGAGACTTTCTTCAAAAACATTTACAGATTTTACACCAAACTTTTGAACTGCATTTGATTTCTACTTTTGTCTAAATTGAAGAAATTCAATTCTACGATTTCGGGAGTACTTGAGTAAAGTAAAATAATACTTAAGAACGTTAATGAAGTACCTTACAGCCCTGATTTAGGTGTTAGATGATTCACAGGCAGAGAACGTTTCTGATTGGCTAAGGCAGTCAGTTAGTGAGGACATTTTACGTATAAAAAGAATGCTAATGCTTAAAACAAACAACAAAAAAAGAGTCCACACCTCGTCCCTCCCGACTCCTTTTTCTAAACTTCTAATAAACAGGAACATCAGCTATATCTCTAAGTATTATATATGTACCCAAGACACTAATTAATGTTCTTGATAAATACATAGTGTTAAGCCACATCGGGGGACTAATTAGGCCAGTGGTAGAAGGAGCCAGTGGGTGCTGGGGCCCTCATCATGGGGGACGGGGAGAGAGAGAAAGACAGAAGAGCACATATTCCGTCATGATCCTCTCTCCGGCTCCACTGAGAGTAAACCGCACTAACTTAATACCCCCAGATCTATAAGTAGAACCCCTGTTGATGCATCAGTGGTAAAATAATTAAATGTAATTCATCTTTACCTGGCAAACAGCCACTTTAAACAGAGAGTGTGGCAAAGAGCCAGTAAGGGAGGGGGAGGTGGGGAGAAACAGTGGGCCGGTGTGTGTGCGTGGGGACGAGTCGTCTCCACACCCCTTAACTAAATCCAGGTGGACACCCTCAAACCGTCTTCAGTGCCAACTGCAGACAAAGTGGGTCACCGTGTCCAAAGGGGATGAAGAAGGGGAAAAAAAGGTATCAAATTTCAGGCAGGGCTTTCAAGCATGGCCTGTATTAGGACAAGCACATCCATAATGAATGTCAATTCACATGTACGCACACATACCAAGACAGATAGAGCAGTAACTCGCCACAGCGGGGAATAACGGAATATTATAAAAGAGCTCAGTGGTGAACACTGCTGAAATTGATTTAGCTGCATTGACCTTATGATGTAGCAACTGGCATCAAGTCTGACAGTGTCCTTTCATTTCCTACAAAGATGGTACAATTACAATTATTTACTTGAAAAATCTCATAACATGTAGCCTGACAAGCCAGACCCACATCAAGATGTTTGGTCTGGAAACTCACCATTGACAGGGCACAATCTAAGGGGCGGGATAAACGGTCGTCTTTCAAACTCCCTCTGCACGGCGTGCATGCGATAGGATAACGCTACCACCAACCAGAGCAACGAAGGTGAAGCAGAGCTACTTGACGGATTAAACTTTCGCCGTATCTGGTCGGCCAAACTCCGAACACATCTTCTCTTCTTAAGAATGACTTCAGTGGCGTTCTTTGTTCTTTTCTCCGAGAAAAAGCTTAACTCCAAGTCTTCCAGAGTCGCGGTCAAAGCTGATTCGAAGGCCGCCGTTCACCAGCATCTGTGTTTACTAGAAGAGAAGCACGCAAGCGCAACTCTGCCATCATTATGTTAAGCCCCGCCCACCGACTCTATACATGATGTGATTGGCTCGGCCAGAGTTTGGCGTTCACAGCTCAGAAGTGTATTGAGAGTTGCTAGACGACACTCGCGGGCAGATTAGATTTGATGCTGCTAGGGTACGTCTAGATTTCTAGGCTACATAACATGTCATTCAAGATGTCAAGGGGCAGTTGAAAAATTAAGGAATATACAAGTACTCCTTTAAATTACTCCTTGTATATATATTTCTGTATTAAATTTCTGTATCATTTCTTCTCTACACCCAGATGAACACAAATGCACACTTATGGGTGTTCTTTCAATATTGGCACTTATGTACCAGTGGTCGAGAAAAAAAAGACATATAATATGCTCTGTATATACATTGTTTGACATTATTAATAGACAAATGTAATACATTTGTAAAAGTGTAAGAGTATAAAAGTCCACAGGGCAAAAGGAACATCATATGAAAACATTTAGTTGCGGTTTCCCCCTGATAACAACAGTTGCTTTCGGGAGCAAAGAATTTCTACTGTGATGCTGAAAAAAAGCGCAATCCTGGATTTCTACTCTGACACATCAGCAAAGTGCCAAAGAGGCAAAAAACATAACATCCAGACAAGTGAACTGCATAAACGCATGTGCAGTCAAACAAATATAAACATAAATATGAGTCGTCAAAGTGAGAAAAAAATCTAGCTTATTTAATAGCTATTGCTCACACAGACACGTTTTACATCTTGGTGTGATGCATATGACAGCTGCTTTACTATCCTTGTCTTCTACAGAGGAAAACATTTATATAGCTGGCTGTAAAGGTTATTAGTCCACAGCAACTGTGTATGTAAGTGGATGTGGCCGTGGAGGCCAGAAATAGATGGCTGCAATCATGTTGTATGCACCCTTAGGATGCTTTGCATAAAGACTTCCATTCTTCATTCAAACATCTGACACCTGATCCACATCATACGTCTGCCCCATACAAGGGCAACAATCTGAAAAACGGTATTCAGAGCTTTGACAAACCGCTGACAGCGGTTTTATTCCCCAGCAGCGAGGCAGGTAGGGGTCATCCATTTAGAGAGGAACCTTGAACCTTCTGGTTTTCAGGTTTGGAGGGCTGGTAATCAGATATAATGCCAAGGGCACAGGGCACAGGCATGTAAGCCATCAGAGCGGATTGTGATGGAGAACAACTGACGAGCTGATTCATAAACCCATGACCTGGAAAATGTCTCCGATTTCCATCGGCTGTGATGGTATTGGGAATCATAAGCAGCGTCCCCAAATTTAAAATACAGACCAGGAGAAATACAAACACAAACACTTCAATTGCATTAAGTCAGCTTAAAGGTGCACTTGGTGTAGGATATTTGCAGTTAAATATCCCAAAACCACCAAACCAGTGTTATATATTTTGTTCAGTTGAGTTCCAACAATTACATTTTGAGAAAATTGCTTTTTTAACCAATAAACCGGGACGTCTAAGGGAGTCGCCTGTCAATTGCGTCATATCTGTGTTACCCTCGGTTTCGGATTTATTTGGCAGAAAAGTTTTCAAGTGTCACAGCAGCACTGAGCGAACGCACAGAGTAATGTCATAACATTATTTTAAACACACTTAAATGTATCTAATATGATAAACAGAGCTGCGTTACCTCATACTGATGACCGGAAAAGCGGAAATGGCGCCGGCGACTGTGTCCCTTCATAATAAAAGTCCCACTGCTCGCAAGTTGTGTGTTGCGCAACAATCACTCCAGTGGTCATGCTCAGCTCCTCAACACTCAGTCCTGCTCTGCCTTTGTTAGGCATATGCATCAAGCTATGCCTTTGTTTTGAATAGGCGCCCTCTAGCGGACGGAAAAGTTACATAGTGCAGCTTTAAGTTTTATGTCATCAAAGATCACCACGTGTTAGAAAAAAAGTCCTGCTAAATAATACAGTCTAGTTTTGTTGGTTGTCTACAGGATTTGAAACTGGAATGAAACCCCTTCAATTCATCAGATAGAACTATCCACACCTCACAGGAAGATGAATTAGAATGTCAGGGAGAGGAATTTACTGAATAGCAATTCAAAATGGTACATTCCAATTCAAAAACTGCCTCCTTCGAAGGTTTTCGTTTTTTTTTTTTTCTTTAGTTTTTTTACTCGAAATGTGAAATGAAGCGTACAACAGATGGACAGGAAAAATTGCCTGATTACACTTTTAAGTATTGGGTTCTATTCACTCAAAATGTTAATGTATCTAATGATAAAAATGTACAGAAATGGACTTAGGTGAACATATTTAGACAAAGTTGCTTTACTTTTCTAATTAGGATATATTCATTTTATTATTTATTTTACTTGTATTCAAATTTGAATACCAATTCTGGATCTTGTTTGATGCCTAAATCCAAATAAGTTTAAATTCAAGAATTAAATCCAAATTTAAAACTTTAATTCTCAAGTCAATTCTGAAAGGTGCAAAACCCTGGTAAGAGGACGAAACAAGAGTTGCTCTAATGATGTGTTTGCATTGCAGCTTCTCTAAAAGTGATATGTTCCCAAGGCAAAAGAAGGGCCAAACCAAGTACATCAGTTCAGGACACAGACACAAAACATTAAGTCTAATTATCTTGTTTTCCTTCCTCAAGAGAAAACAATGGTAACTCGATCCAGGCCAGTGTTTGTCTGGGCATTCAACGTGATTCTTCCCTCCCATCCAAACCACATGTGCGCAGGTGAAGGGAACTTCCTTGCAGTGATATTCATTAGGTTATCTCTGTAGCCTCTGTGCTGTTTTCTTTGGGTTCACTGTATCTTTCCCTCTCATCTCCAATGTTGCAACACTGATCCTTTGTTAATTCCACCGAGAGAGAGAGAGAGAGAGAGAGAGAGAGAGAGAGAGAGAGAGAGAGAGAGAGAGAGAGAGAGAGAGAGAGAGAGAGAGAGAGAGAGAGAGAGAGAGAGAGAGAGAGAGAGAGAGAGAGAGAGAGACTCTCAAAAGACTGAAGCGGGTTAAGTAAACAATGGATAACCAACGGGCATAACACGACAACTGAGGGCATGCTAATTTTCTGGCAACACGCGCACAGCAGATTTTTCACCAGGCTATTTTTACTTTAGACTGCTTCAACACACACACACACACACATTCACTTCAAAAATCACTGTAAACACAGCAACTATAGTGGCGCTGATCAGTCGATACATGCTGTCTGCCCTCGGGTTGCCATACCAGCCCGCATGGTGCCCATCCGTTGGCATCTGCAGCACATGACACAGACAGATGGCAGGATGTGCCACTGTAAGACTTCACTTCCAGATCAGGGGAGTCGGGCAGGTCAGCAGACAGCTTTACCCACTGCAGCCCATGTCAAGCAGACAGGAAATGACATAGTAACCTTCTTTATCATCCAGATGCCCAGAGGGGGGAAAGTAAGTGTAGAATCATAGACTGCAGTCTACAGGAAGTTTCTTTATTTTCTTTGACAGATATGAAGAGGAAATGACCGCACAATGATGATGGAATGGAAACACTTCTGAACTGCTGTGGCAATAATTTGATTATTGTTAAAGAAACAGTTCTCCCCCAGATAACTTAGTTACAAACCTGCATGACTTTCTTCCAAAAAAAACTGAAAAGCAAAAAAGTGCTATATGTAATGTCTTCTGAAGCTATCTGATAGCTTTGTGTGAGGAACAGATCAAAACTTACGGGATCCACAAGAGATGTACATCTGTATTGTTGTTGTGTTTTTTTGTTAGCTCTCTTAAAAGAATCGGTTGATCCAGCTTACAAAATCTGGATCAAGTGACTTAAGGTTTGCCACTTTAAGGTGTGTCAAAAGTAACTTCAGTTCTCAAGTTCAACTCACTGACAACAGTAGCAGCAGTCAACAGCTCACTGGAAGGATGGGAGGGTTGTCAGTGAAATAAATGTAGGATTTACTTCTATATTATTTTTATGTTAAATTACAGGCTGTTGAATGCTTGATTCTGGTTGGTTGACAAATAAAGTGTGCAATAATTGTTTCTGGAAAGACACAGCTAAAGTAGTTCTCGGCAAGTCTTAACTGCATTACGGTTCCTAATCCCTTCAGCAAATTATTGTAGTTATTTCAAAGGCCGCTAAGAGCCTACAACAGCAAACGAACCAAAACCCACAAAGACATTAAAAGATTAGTTCATTTCAGAATTAAAATGTCGGTACTTCCACCTACATCACGCGCAACCTTTTCAATGTGATTATCCCATTTCATTGCAAAACAGTGCAAGACAATCCTTTGTGGTTAAAAACTATATCTTTTTTTTCCAAAAATGACCAATCATTTCACTAGATAACACCCTTATTCCTCTGCTGGGATCGTGTAGAGCCCTTTGAAGCTAAGAAAATATGTATACAAAAATGTTACATTATTTCCAGGATTTTCCATAAGTCCTTCTGCTAACAAAAATACAAAATCAATGCAAATACTGAAACAGACCAAAGCCTTCACTGTATCCTAACCAAGCGCGACACAAGAGAAAAACAATCTTTTCCATGTTAACCAGCCGCAACGGCAACTCATGAGGATTCTATTTTACAGTTTTTATTTCTGTGGTGTTGTGGCCGGATCAACATAGAAAGTATAACAATTGCAGTTTGAATATAATTTTTCATTACCTTTATAGACACAGCCTTACTGAAAGCCATAATGGATTATTCACAGATCTTGAAAATAAATTATGTTTAAACTATCAACTCAAGGGGAACAAAAAAGTGTATTGTAAAAGTGTAAAAAAAAAAAAAATTCAGTCCATCAGTATGTCTTTTTAATCTAAAATGTTGTACGATTTAGGAATTCGATATTGTACTTAGCCTTTTTGTTGCCAATGCAGTCAGTGCGCTTGCAGAGAGAACCCACCTGCACACTCTTCTGATTGCCTGTGATTTTTGAATAATTGATCTCAGGTCAAGTCTTGTTGCATCATGTCTGGTTAGGACACCTTTAGGCAGTTAAAATTCGCTTTTTAAAGCTGCAAAAGAACTAACCATCATGAGCTTTTTATTTCCCCTTCTTGTCCAAATGCCAGGATACGGCAACTGCCATATATGTAAATGGAGCATTACCATGTGACTTCATCAATAAAAAGCTTCATAACTGAAAAGCTACATGACATTTCTCTGTAACAAGGTGGCAACGTTGTTGTTCTTAAAGCAGTTAAACGTACATTTTCGCTATTAATAAAGACGCTGCTGCCGAACACTGGAAATATCCGCAGTTATTTCACATGCTTAATTTCAATCTTTCACTCTCTATAACTATAAATTATAATAGTCTGCATATCAATTATGCAAGTATATGTTATTAACTTTAAAATGATGAGCTGGAAATCAGTAACAGAGGCTTGGGATAAGAAGCACAAGAAAGCAGTCGACTTCTTGCCACTTATTCCTTACATACTTAAATGTCTTTTTTGAAGCTTGAAAGCCCCTTCACTTTAAACTGACTGGAAAAATTGCTCGGGATATTCTTTGAAAATCCACCTTTTGTGTTCCATGGAAGAAGAAAAAAGTTGAAACAACATGAAAGTGAGAATAACTTCATTAAAAACGTTCCTTTTATTTCTGGTGAACTATTATTCTATACGGAAACAAATCACTTTATTGATTGTAAGAGACAGGTCTCTAATATCTAATAAGGGAAATTTTCTAAATTCATTCATTTAAATTTAGTGGATATACAGCAAAATCAACATGAGTCTTTAAATAACGATAACTATGCCAGCAGTCACTGCTTAATAGAAAGAAAACACTGTTCAAAAGGAAGCATTTCAGATTTGAAGCATCAAAATCTGCCAATCTCTAATCGGTGAGAATCTAGTAAATCCGCCAGCTTTTAGAAGGGGGCATCTGAAAAGCATTTCCAAAGTGTTGAGCTGACATATTTCAGACATCATCATTAAAACAAGGTTAAAGACTGTTCAAAAAATTAGGCGGCCTGCCCAGCTGTCAGAAGACGTTTACAGGCATCATACGGGTATACGTTCTGTGCGTGTGTGTAAAACTTCAGAAGCCAAGTCAAAATGCTGATGGAAACCTCTCCACCCCAAGCAGTGGGACGGCCTCCAGAATGAGGATTAAGGGTTCAACTTCCATCCGGGAGGGACAGCAGACAGAGCACTTAGCACACAATTATAATCCGTTAAAAGGTAATAAAAGAGTGACCGCACAGCCATTTGCACTTATTCTTTTTTGCCCTCAGTAAGAATCGGTCTTGCATGCACAGCATGAATGGATGTAGCAATGACTGCACTGTCCTCACTTGGCTTGTCAACCTTGGGTACAACAATAATTGCTGCTTCTACAGAATGCAGTGACTCAGTTGTCCACTAGGGATGGCTCACAACGACTGACTGTAGTCGATTAGTGACGTTGACCATCCCCTACACTCTGGGGATGCTGTTTTTTTTTTACTTTTAGGGGCGGTTTCCCAGACAGAGTTTAAGCCTAGTTCTGGACAAAAATGTTCTTTTAAACCATAAACAACAATCTGTTTATCTGCATGAAATGCAGAAATATCTATCTATCTATCTATCTATCTATCTATCTATCTATCTATCTATCTATCTATCTATCTATCTATCTATCTATCTATCTATCTATCTATCTATCTATCTATCTATCTATCTATCCATCCATCCATCCATCCATCCATCCATCCATCCATCCATCCATCCATCCATCCATCCATCCATCCATCCCAGTATCTCCATGCAAATATTTCTTGAATATATATATATATATATATATATATATATATATATATATATATATATATATATATATATATATATATATATATATATATATATATATATATATATGAAAGAGTGTTTATTTATATATACATAATAATTATACACCGTATATACGTGGTATATTATGTAACCACAAACTTTCATTTTGGATGCAATTAATCTCGATTAATCGGTTGACCAGCACTATTAAAAATATATGCTAAAAAGTTACATTTAACATGAGCTATAATAGCACTTAACTTAAAAATCTGTGATTCCTGTGAAATTATGATTCCTAAGTGTTCAGTTATGTTAAGTTCTTCTAACTTTATATAGTTTGTTAGTTAAAAATGATTAAATTGATGCAATATTTTTAGCCAACACATATTTTAGAGTGTAGGAAAACTACCTTATGTGCAACAGAGTTGTATACGAAAACATTCTTAGTTTTTATTAATGTTATTATTACATTTGAAAATTAAAAAAGCAGTTGAATAATAGTTTGGGCTCTGTCACAGCAATGTACCAAAATGAAAGGGTTCCCTGTATACATTACAACACAAGTTGGGAGAGATTTCTTTAAGAAAATCAAACTATCAGTATAGACAGATATCTGAAAAACTGGCTATTGATATAGGCAGATAAATGTAGTATTGGCGCAACTTTACTGATTAGCTTTAAACATGTTTGTATATTTCTACTGCAAATGCCATAAAACACAGCTTCAACACGAAAACACTTTGGTCCAGTTTGGTGCATTTTTTCCACAGCTGATAAGATGGCGTGTCCCTTCCTTTTTGTAAGAATGTTTTTTTAATCAAATTACATTTCACAGTGCTTAAACCAGTACCGTCCCTGCGGGAGTCCAGCTCTCTGGTTATCTGTCCATGTCCCTGGCATCATGATCACAGGTGGCAAGAGGCCACTCTGAGGCCCTTGGCACTAAACACAACTTGGGCTTCAGACCAAGACCTGTGGGGATGGACCTCTATCAAAAGGATGTAAGCTTCACTTCTGGACATAACAATGAGAGCCCAGATCAGATAGTACTTCCACAAGAGTTTATGCTAAAGAGCTGCAGAAGAAATACATTGTGTTTTGATCAAGTATGCTGATTCTAATAATTATCAGCACTTTGGTGAACATATGTGACCCTGGACCACAAAACCAGGCATAAGTCGTATGGGTATATTTGTGGCCATAGCCAACAATACATTGTATTGGTCAAAACTATCGATTTTTCTTTTATGCCAAAAATCGTTAGGATATTAAGTAAAGATCATGTTCCATGAAGATATTTTGTAAATTTCCGTATTTTTTTTTTTTTTTGTGAAAAATTACAGAGTGTAAATTACACTTAATTTGGACAACTTTAAAGGCGATTTTCTCAATATTTAGATTTTTTTCTTTTTGCACCCTCAGATTCCAGATTTTCAAATAGTTGTATATTGGTCAAATATTGTCCTATCCTAACAAACCCTACACCAATGGAAAAATATTTTTTCAACTTTCAGATGAAAAAAAATGACCCTTACGCCTAGTTTTGGGGTCCAGGGTCACATATAAACACTTCTGGATTGTTCAAATCATATACGCCTGTAACATCAATTAAAGCAAGTCCCAAAGCATTATACATCACCATCCAATGAGCCTAGAAAAGGTAAAACAAATTGTATGTCATTTTCCCTGAAAGTACAAGAACATTTCCATAAAGCAACAGAAATCCATCAGATACACAATGCTATAAGTGTACAAAAAGAGGCAATACAGGCATATACCTCCTTGACTACACATTAAAGTTGGCGTCCACCTTCCTCTACGTACAGTGAAAGAGGTCTTCATTAAAGATGGCCCGAGGCAGAGCCTTCAGAAGATTATTGTGGTTAAAATGCAGCTAAATCTGCATAGCATTGCTGCTCATGTGTTTCCATTCATTCCCTTTGGCTCCAGTGCTCATACTGTGGGGAGTAAGTGTAGATTTCAGAGAAAATAACATGGTTACATTGCTCACCCTTAACCCTTTCTTGAAACTATAGGTTTCCACTGAATTTCCTGAGCAGACAATGTGGAGGTGGGTTTGTTTTGCTGAACCAGTGCGGGTCAAATTAATGCCAAACAACTGTGTCCTATAACAGAAAAATGTGTGTTTAGAACGCAGTGGCCAGCAAAGTCATCTCACTGTTCTCTTAACCTTGTCAATGCATTTACTAAACTTTGTTAGCAAATCGTCAGAGTAATTGGGTAAAGAGGCAGCCTGCCAATGGTCCAAATTAGCAGTGTGAGGTGAAGTCCAAACCAAGTTGTATCACTATTTAATGCCTTTCAGTTGCAGATCATAAATGTGACATTCATGAATATGGGAATAGATTAAGTGGTCTGTATATCAAGCTCTAGGTTGAAGGCATCATGGACCAGTGCCTTAAAACAAAACACACACATGCACACATATTTAGTTTCGCTATCTTATAAAAGAAGTAATGGCTATACTGTAAAACCACATTATCTACCCAACCCTACGCTAAACCTACCCATCACAGAAAACTTTCTGCAATTTTACATTTTCAAAAGACACATAGAACTGTTTTTAGGCCAGAAAAATCTGAATAATGCCCTTAAGAATTCCTCCGTTTGTAACATTTTAACATGTTAACATCAGTATTTTCACTTAAGTATTCATATTTAAATATTGTTCTGCATCTTCCTAGTCTTGGGTATCAGCCATCAGATGCTAATTGACATGGTTCACACTGTTAGCCTTTACCTCCAAGGCACGACAAAGTTTCATGTTCTCAGTTACTGTAATCGACGACTCCACCATCCTGCCATCCTAATCCTGGGTTTCACACCACTTTCACAGTCTTAATGTTTGATAAGTGAAGAGAGACAAACAAAGAGTCCCTTATGAACGCCTCCCAGTGATTCGCTTTCATGCCTGTGATGTGGCATTAACCTTCTCCGACGCCATTTTTACTGTGAACGGGAACTAGCTGAGAAGCGTGTTGCTAATTGTCTGCTTAACGGGGGCAATGCGCTGGAAAATGACAGGATTATTTGATAAAGAGGTGCAGATTAATGTGATACTGAAGAGAAATCCCATCCATAACACCTTTAAAAGTAGGTGCTGTGGGCCATTTATCATTCACACATACATGCGTGGTTGTCATGTTCGTGGACAAACACAGGGCTCAAAGTGTTTCGCATGTATAACAGAATTGTCGATGGTTATCTCTGAAGCTCTTGCACAGCTTTCGACGGGAATTCTTGCTTAAACCTGAACCGTCGGGGGCGTTTACGCGTCTCCTAACCTAAACATGTTAAATTCAATAAAACCTTGATACTATTTTAATAACAGGAATGGCTGGAGGCTGAAAGAACTTTGTTTTCCTTTCATTGAGCTGATATCACGTTTCTCAATTTCAGACGCTCCTTTTCTCCCCCTTCTCTTTCTTTCTTTAATATCCTCATTCCCTGCAGAAAGACTGGCTGTACTCTGCTTCTTACATTCCCTAGCCTAACTCCAACCATATGTTCCTCAGTCTCTCTGCGTGCGATCCCGCAGATAGCAGAGCTTACGCACGCTGCCGCGTCTTATCTTCCCTTCCAAATTACAACAATTACACATCAATAAAAGACAGATCCTGATGTTCCTGACAGACAACGCACAAGATGATCCCCGACCCGAGCGAAAACAAACAACGGTCCAGCATGACTGACTGCCACGAAAGCGAAGAACGAAGGCGCTTCGCCAAATCAACAGGGGTTTAGCAAAACTACTAAATGAACGAACTGGAAAGAAACAGGCTAGAACAGCAGTGATAAAGATGGAGAAACAGATATACGGGACATACTGGACTTTTCTTGGAATGATTGACTGTGCTTAGGAAAGACTATATACGGTGCTGTCTGTAAAGAAGAACATTACACTGTAAAAAAATATTTAGAAAAAAAGTGACCTGGTTGCCTTAAAATGTAGAGTTCATTGAAATAAAAAATGTGAGTTAATACAAAGATTTTTTTTAATTTATTTTTTTAGATTCGACAACCTTTATTAAAATATTATTAAAAGATTTTTTAAGCATATTAGGTAATTGTGTGTGTGTTTTATTTCTGATGACGCAGAAACATGCCAAATTGAATGATTTATCTAAAATTTTATGTGGTTCAGATACAATAATATTTTGAGTTTCTATTTATTAAACAAATTTCATTCATTGTATCATCTAAAAAAAATATTTCAATAAACTCAAAATTTTAAGGCAACCAGGTTACTTACTTTTTTTTTAAAGTTAAACCAACAATTTTTTTACAGTGTACCTTACTCTTCCCATCCAAAACATCTATCATTTTTCAGTTCTGATGTGAACGATGCATCTTGAATTTGAGAATATACATACAATTTGCTAAAACATTTTTTTGTAATTGATTGAACCTTAATTCTTTTTTTTCTAAATGTAGACAGAAAGACATGTTCTTTAATGCAACAAAGGAAGAAACCAGGTTATACATAAATAGATTCATATATACACATACACTACCATGCAAAGGTTTGGGGTCAGCAATATTTTTTTGTGTTTTTTTTTTTTTTTTTTTGCATTTCTGTTGCAAAAGATTGTCTATTTCAAATAAATGCTGTTAACAATTTCCACAAAATATTAAACGGCACAACTTTTTTGAACATCGATAATAAATGTTTCTTGAGCACCAAATCAGCATATTAAAATAATTTGTGAAGGATCATATGTCACTGAAGATTTGAGTAATAATGCTAAAAATGTGTTGTGCCATCACAGGAATACATACATTTTTACAATATTATTTATTTTATTTTATTTAAAGTTTATTTTATTTCATACAATATTTACAGCTTTTGTGAGCATAATTAATTATGTTTAATGATATATGTTTATGTTTAAAGTTATTTTTGCTGTTAATTGCTTTATCACAATCAGCAAAGTTTTAAAAGCAAAATGACTGCAAAATGCATAAAAGTCCCTTTACTAAATAAAGAACATGAATCATCCACCAAGGGACAGAAGAAAGAAAGAAAAAGAAGAAAAAAAACACTTTTTTATGTATCAGACATCCTCCAAAATCGATATTTGTTCTTATTCTGTTTCTATTTTTTTTACTACCCGCTATAATTATTTTGTTTACATTCAATGGAACGTAAAAACCATTGGACTACCATGACATTTTAAAATAGATATCAACATACGGTTTCCTCCAAACAAAAAACTGCTTTCGATGCCATTTTACTGGTAACATTGTTTTGCTGGCTGAGTAAAACTCATCAAGCTGATATCACTTCTCTCTTTTGTTTATTTGCACATGTGGCCTTGAAGAGTGACTAAAAGCAGTCTGATGACGTTACTCATCTTGCGGTATCTGGATCTGGTTACTGATGACGCCTTTTTCCCCCGTAAGCGATTAGTCTTTAGTACATTAATACATTTTGCAAGTATTCCTCCCATCTCTGCCTGCCAGTTGACTATGGAGATGCCGGAGCACAAAATCGCACACATGCACGGTCGGTCAACTCCTGGACTGGACTGGATGGCCACTGTGTGCTAGATGATTGCTTGTGCGTTGGTGTGTGTGAAGCAGAGTTTTTTGATGGAAAGCAGCCCACTGAGAGAGACACCCGACTCAGCAGATGGTGTGAGAGATGAACCAACAGCATGAAGCAAGAGCCAGACATGACGAGAAAAAACACTGGATTCCCTGAGACACAAATCCCACCAGATTTCACAGCAGTTGGTATAAAGGGAATTGTAAATTTTACAAAAAGTTCTGTATATAAACATCCTGAATAAAAGCTCTTTATAAACGTTAACGTGTTCTCCTTGTGGGTGGCAGAGCTTCGCCAAGACCAATAATTCACTCGCATGCGTTTTCACTCTCGACAAGGCCATGTCTACAAGTACAAAGACAACTTTGTGGAGCTAGAGCACGGCGAGCTCAAAAATACCAGGCCTTTGTGTCTTCACAGACGGTGAAATTGTGGTGCCATTTTAAACCATTTATTTAATCCCCTAATTTGTATCAGGTGCAATTAGCTCTGTGACATAAATGTATCACAGATGTGAGGCTGAACAGACTGAGAGAGTGTATTTAAAATGCTGCCGCCTGTTAAAAGACAGAAAGAGATGCTGATTTGTGGAAAATGGAGGAATAGTGCAGGACTCTCTCTCTCTCTCTCTCTCTCTCTCTCTCTCTCTCTCTCTCTCTCTCTCTCACACACACACACACACACACACACACACACACACACGCTTGAGTCGCTTTCTATGAGGGTGTGAAGGTCAGTGCATGTAAGAGTGTGTGTGTATGTTTCTGATACAGACAGACCGGAAAAACAGAGAGGGGGAGAGGGGGAGAGCGAAAATAAAAGAAATAAATGATGTGTTGTGGGGGGGCAGCCAAGCGAGTTTGATACCATATGTGTGCATTTGACCGCACTTTAGGAAAGTTGCTGATTTTGTGCAAAAGGCCATCTGTACCATTTCCCTGACCTTCAGCGGGGCTGAAACGGACGGTGAGCACTTAAATGTGTGTGTGTGTGTGTGTGTTCCAGAACTCTTTAGTTCATCTATTCTGTGGTATTCACACTCTTTTCACAGTCTTAACCTTTCAGTTAATCCGGCTTCAACGGGTCTCTGCTTGAAAAGAAGAGCGATGTGACTCGTTCTAGTGCAGGGCTTTTCAAACTAAGGCTCAGGGGAAATTAGTGTAAAAAATATAATGAAAATAACTAAATATTAAAATACAATTCATAAAAAAATTGTCAAACAATTGTTTTACAAATAAAAGAAAATGTTATTTTTATCTTCCATTTTATACATCAAACTACATCTAAAAGAACAGCAATGGTGGGTGGAAAAAAAGATACAGTGTCAAATGAAAGTAAAAACAAAGTAAATAGTTTCCAGATACTATTTTAGCCACATTTATTTATTAGTTTATACAGTATAAAATGACTTTAAACGCTGTCTTTATATCTTATATTGAGGGTACGTAAGGAAATCTAACCCTGTCCATTTATCTACTCACATTTTTATTCTTTACTTCTGACCCTAATCACTCCTAATTTTCCCTATACTTTTACATATGTCAAAATATACATGGTATTACTTGAACTTATTAGTAATCAACTGGAAATTAGCGCCTTAATGCGTCCTGTAAAAAAAGTGTACATTCTTTATTGCAGTTGGACGAAATGCCGTTTTCTCATGTGCTTCCTATTTAATTCACTATAAATAATCAAAAGTGTAATCATAATAATCATTACCATCCATTTGCTGCGCTAACGTGTGAAGGTAATCGCTTCGGAATTTCATGACCGTGGAATTTTTGGGACGGAAAGCACAACAAAAGATTATGATTACGGTTTATGTGCCTCCAACGCAGATTAGAGGACGATGTTTCCAGAATGACATCAAGAAGGTCTCATATCAGCATGGGCCGTGAAACCAGCGCAGCGTGACGGACCATGTAAAGAAGTTAATGGAATGTTGGCTCAGTGCTCGGAGGGATGGCAGAGAGCATCTCCCTGCTAAAGGAAGGAAGGGAATAAAACATCCCATGTCAGAGTTCAAAACTTTTTGCCAAAGCTGCGATTGATAGCACAAAAAAAAAGAAATACCAGCTATAAAAAAAAAAATCTTATCAGCTATGCATTTAACCAACTGTATAATGCATTAAATACATTTTTGGAATGCACTTTTTTTTTTTTTTTTGCCCGTCGTAGGCCATTATGTTACTTGCAGCATAATATGCAAGCTTCTGCCGGTCCCAAAACCGTGAAGATGCATTATTTGGCACCAAAAGTAATAACATGAATAATGCATTTTTTCCTTTGTTATGCCACAAAAACTATATAAGAAACAAAATTATGTTTTTTTATTTGTTTGTTTTTTATTTTGATGGTTTAATGCAAGAAAATTAGCATAAATAAAGAGTTCAGGAGGATATTTTTTGTCCCAACCATTTTTTATCCAGCCTTTCTCGTTAATGAGAAACTCAGATTAACTCAGATGAACGAGTTCTTTTAAACCAGTCAATGTTTCACCAGTTTTTGGATGAAATATATATACAGAGAGTGGACCAAAAGTTTTTCATAAACAAGTAGACGCTGAGAAAATTGTTTTTATTGAATAGGACTCAAGTGTGTGGCAGTCTCTCTCTCTATCCCCTCCCCGCGGGCAGGAAGAAGACTTGACCCTGTGATTTACTTCCTGCGTTGTACTCCATCAGTGCGGCCACACACACACACACACACACACACACACACACACACACACACACACACACACACACACACACACACACACACACACACACACACACACACACACACACACACACACACACACACACACACACACCTGAGAGCTCAAGGACAGAGCAAGAGGACTCTACATCCACACACTCCACTTCCTGCCGCCTTTGATTCATGGCTTTCATGGCTGAATGCTTAACAACCTAACAGTGACAAGGCCGACACCGAAATAGGGCCCTTTTTTATTTTACGGTCATATGTGAATTTTTAATTCCACCCATCGAATGTGTTTCGATTAAAAAGCACTTTGTTAATGAATGACCACATGTTTTTTGCGATTGTGGTGTCATTGAAGCATTCTCCTTTAAAGGTGCACTTGGTGGAGTGTATTAGTGAGTCCCACTCGGCGACGACAGGCGGTGTCACACTGATGTGGACGAGCTGCCCTACTTTGGAAACACAGTGAAGGGGAGAGAGGAGCTTCTGAGGCCTGGGGTAACTCAAGCACATCTCTCGCTCTGTCTCTGTTCTTTCTCTTTCGCTCTATGGGTGAAAAAGGGGGCAGTGCCAGCGGGCACGTTGGGGTGTCCAGGGGAGGGGGCTGGGCTGGGCTGCCGCGCTGCTAGGGAACGCTTTTTCACTCTGAGCTGTAGAGCTCCAGCAAACCGGTATCCCAGCAGCCGTTGCCTCTGTGAGGGAGAGGGGTAAGAGGGGCAGACTCACTAGGGCCCTCCTACTGACTCCATACTGCTGGTGAACTAGGGCAGCAGAGGCAGAGACTCTACCCCTCATGCCACAAGACAGTCAGTGAACTAGGACAACGCTAGAAAGAACAGAGGTGCTCAAGAGCCAATGAGGGAGTTCTTTTATTTATTTGCAATGACTAAATCGAACTTTTATCCACACCTGCCAATGCAGAGTGGATGAAGAAACTAACAGCCATGAAATGTATAGCATTATAACCCCCTTCCCCCCAAAAAAGTTTAAAATAAAGTATAACTCTAGAGATGATTATAAAAAAAAAGATATATAAATTATTAAATATCATTATGAATAATGTTTATATAAAGATAATGTCAAATTTATCTCCCTAGTACATTTTCTCAATCTAGTCTGCAAGATGGCAAAGTCAATTTCACTATAGCATTCATTTTGGAATCCACCAATTCCTCTGCAAAATCAATTTATAAAAAAAGACTTGGTCATAGCAATTAATGTAAAATTAGGTTAATGTACCCATTCATTGAACAGGTTCATTATAACATTTACTGGATCATTTTCAGAGATACTTTACACTTTTATAAAACACTGAATCAATTGACCGATTGCAACGTTGGCGAGAAGAGTGTGTAATTAACCTTTCATTTTTTGGCTGGGCTAATTAAAGGACATTGTGTTATAAATAAATGCGTGTGCAGGACTCTTTCTCAACCTTTCTTAAAATTGTCCTTCTAATTACACATTTATTGATTTTTTTCTGGATTTTGCCCATCCCATACACTAGTTCTCAATGTAATCAAAACCAATCAGAGCCATCGTTTCAGCTGCTAGGGGCTGTAACGATGCCATCACCAGGCAGTCTCTCAAAGGGCTCCACTCAAACACTCTTGGGTGGATTTCAGGGGCCTTCATTTATTTGTGATTGACGGCGAGCCGCTCTGGAAAGAAGGGCGCTGTAGCAGATTGATCACCGTTTTCCAAAGGCCTGAACATGTGATCTAATGTTAAGTCGGTGTGCCAAAAGAAAAAAAAAATTCCAGGAGAACTGAGGGAAATGAAAGAGAAGGAAAGAAACAGAAAAAAAAAATGTAATTGCTTTCTCCCAGACTCCTAGGACATGCTTTAGTTTTTGGAATGACATGGGCAGGTGCACCATTATCTGAACATAAAATAGAAAATAAACTCATTTAATGGGAATATGCCAAGTTAAAATGAACTTAAACTCTATGGACAGCATCTGTGGCTTGCTGTTGATTACCACAGAAAATAATCTCCACTCATTTCTCAGTCTTGCAATGGATGTCAAATGTACTGCACTAGAATATACACTGAAAAATTAAAATATACAATTATCACACAATTTATACCAGTAACCCTCAAACAATTTAAATATGACCATTAGACAGTCAAAATATCCACCTGCATGCTATACATGATATAATACCATCACTTCAGAACAATCTACAGAATTTAAATACCCTGGATTCAATTATGATTTTCCTGATTAATTCTATTACTGATTATTTGAGGACCTTTGATTTATGATGCAAGTTTATCCACTTAGAAAAGCAATCCAATCTCAAAGGGAGAATTTAGACTATACTTTACAGATCAATTAACATATTTTAAATGAATATGCTGAAAAAAAAATATGAGCTTCACATTTCTGCTTTTAAAGTCCCTTATACTTACAATGCATGCATGCTACTGCTACACATTTTTGGTTGTTGTTTACAGTTTTGTGAGGAAATCAACCCATGTGTGGCTAACCTACAGTTCTCGGACAGAAGAACAGTTTTTAGCATTACGAAAAATACACAATATAGTGTATATCACTTTGATATTTAAAGGGGGGGTGAAACACTCAGTTTCAGTCAGTGTCATGTCAATCTTGAGTACCTATAGAGTAGCATTGCATCCTGCATATCTCCGAAAAGTCTTTATTTTTTTTATAATTATATAAGAAAGATGCGCTGTTCCGAGTCTTTCCGAAAAAAGCCGAGCGGGTGGGGGCGTGTCGTGTGAGCGGAGCTAAATAATGACGTGTGCTCGCTGCTGCTATTGTGTTGAGTCGAGTGCGTCGTAAAGCTGTGTCATCCCTAACAGCGGGAAAAAAACTTTATTCAAAATAAAAATATGGCTTTTAATCAGATACAGCCATACATCTATGATCCGGAATCAGACCCAGAGGCTGCAGTTGAACAGGAGCAGCAGCAAAAACGACTAGAGCAGGACGTCTCTATGTGGTACAAGTTATACACTAACTATATAATATGCTGAGCGACTTGTGTTATTTACATATTTATACTTGAATTATATCGTCGTATTTTTGTCTTTGAAGGTGTACATGTGGGAAGTGCAGTTGTGCACGTGTGTTTGTGTGTTTACGCGTGGTTTGTCTAGACAGTAAGCGGACTGGTTTTGCACAGCAGGCTAAGTTAGTGTTTACATAGAAGGAATAGTAGCGCATTTGAATGAAGAAGCGTGCTTATTTAGTTCAACATATTTCCCCCCTCTTTGTGTATTGTTGTTTGGAGTGCTTTTACAATACACAAACATAAAGTTACACATATAGTGGCCAGCTAAACACAGACATTTGAAGCAGTCTCACTCACTGCCTGCGGTTCTAACGTTGGGACTGCTCCATCATTCAGCATTAGGCGATCGGGAAAATCCGGCGTGGAGCTGGGCTTTGTTTATGAAACAGTCGGCACCGAAATGCAGCGAACAGATATAAACATTCGCGCAACTCAGTTGCTGATCCGGAAAAGCAAATTACATCCACTGTTGCCTTAACGCAGGGTTTTGGGGGAATCTGTGCAGGACTGTCTTGGTCTGGCAACCAAAAACACACTTTTTTGGTGACATTGTAATTGTGCACATCACCTGTGCAGCATCCTACAAGCCAGCGCTTTGATGGGCGTAGCCTGTTACTTTCGCTCTCTCCCTCGCTCTCTCTCACGCGCTTCCGGTAGAATTGTCCGTAAGGCCCATACAAGGAAATTCCGCCCCCATTAACGTCAAAGGGGACGCATTATCTCAAAAAACTTGCCGAAACTTATGACTAACCGGAAGTAGTATTTTTGACAAAGAAATACTCCCATCAAACGTCCACCTTAACTTTTGAAACTTTGTCTATGTTTAGTATGGGGGTCCAAGTCTTTAACAGTGTAAAAAGATCAGTATGCATGAAACAGCATTTCACCCCCCCTTTAAAGTCCCATCATGATTATGCACCAGTTCCACACACATCCATCTACCTACCTTCATTTTTACTAGCAGGTGCTACAATATCAGAAAGAGAGCTTGTTGTGGATGGTCAGGTTATCAAGTTTTTTTCAGGTTTGAATTCTTATCAGCATCAAAAGTAAGATTTCCCAGTTGAGATGAGGCCAATCCTATTTCCAACACAACACAACTCTCAAACCAAGCGCAGCGGCTATCTCGTCTATATAATTGACTCCATCTAATTCAGCAGTATGTCTAAGCCCTTCCACAGAGCCGTGGGGCTTTAGTCATCCTCTCATCTGTCCTACCTGTGTCACTATTTAATCCTCTCGTTCCTTATAGCCAGACACAGCAGCTCTTTTAATTAGTGACCCAATTAAACCTTTTGCTGGTGTCAGCTCCCCTTTCTTCATTAAGAGCCAGATAGATAAGATGTCTCAAGCTGAAGTTCTGGGCTTTACTTAGTGACGGGTGCGGCCAGCCACACAGGAAATGCAGATTTATCAGATTAAAACACACGTGCGGTTTCCCTATCTTTTTGGGGACTTTCAATAGGCATAATGGTTTTTATACTGTACAAACTGTATATTCTATCCCCTTACACTAACTCTACCAATTTAAAAAAAACTGCATTTTTATTTTTTTATTTTACATAAAAACAAACAAACACCTTCTGTATGTTTATTAATGCATTTCCCTAGTGGGTACCGCAGACTGGTCCCCACAATGTAGCTGATTTCAGGTTTTACTAGCCATGTGGGAACATTTGGTCAACACAATTTAATATAAACCAGTACACACACGCACGCACGCACGCACGCACGCACGCGCGCGCGCACGCACACACACACACACACACACACACACACACACACACACACACACACACACACACACACACACACAAGCTCATGCTGAGTCAGAGTGCTGGTTGAACTTCTGTGGAATACTTATTTTCTGTCAACAGGGCTGTCACAAAACCAAATATTTAGCAGTTTAGTCTAATTTCACTATTCTTATACCACATTAAAAAAAAAGTTATATAATATTATATTTATACTATAATATTTTAAATAATATTAATAATACATCATTTTTAAGTAGTTACATTATGAATCAAGTAATTATTCAAGAATGACAAACATTTTTTAAATAAATATTAAAAATATTAAACAATAAATATTAAAAATATACTAATTAAGTTGCATAAAACATATCTAACGGAAGTCTCAATAACTGATATTCATAGTCTGCAATAATAATAAATAAAGGCCAAAATTTCAAACTTTGGTAGAATTTTAATTTAGTTTTGTTTAATTAATACTCTTAATATCCCTACTTCTCAATATTTCAAGCCATGTTGCTGGTTAAATTATTCTATACAAAATTATTTTAAGGGAACATGCAGGATTATATATAATATAATGTAATATAATATAATGTCATATAATTAATATAATATAATATAATATAATATAATATAATATAATATAATATAATATAATATAATATAATATAATATAATATATAATCCTGCATGTATGTATGTGTGTATGTATGTATGTATGTATGTATGTATGTATGTGTGTATGTATGTGTGTGTGTATGTGTGTATGTATGTATGTGTGTGTGTGTGTGTGTGTGTGTGTGTGTGTGTGTGTGTGTGTGTGTGTGTGTGTGTGTGTGTGTGTGTGTGTGTGTGTGTGTGTGTGTGTGTGTGTGTGTGTGTGTGTGTGTGTGTGTGTGTGTGTGTGTATGTGTGTATGTGTGTATGTATGTATGTATGTATGTATGTATGTATGTATGTATGTATGTATGTATATATATATATATATATATATATATATATATATATATATATAGATTTGCATGATGTGCACATTGCACATTTAGTTTTAGAAAAAGAAGCTATGTGGCACTCGTAACCTGTCCAGCTTTGGACAAATGAGCCACCTGGCCAGGAAGTGCTGCCTCGGCACTTTCGACTCGGAGCTTTCCCCGAACATGTTTTCTTTGATAGAGCAATAGATTATATATCCGAGGGAGGGCTACAGTGGATGGACTCCAGATCACTGGTGCTAATCAATGTAATTAGCGGAGTCTGAAGCTGGCGACAAATCACTTTCATTTGTGCCAATTGATTCCGACCTTTTGTAATTATGACTATCAATTGGGAGTCAAAGGAGAAAAGAGACTCTTCCATTCCCACTTTCCATTGGTCATGCTGCGAGAGCCACATTGAGGCCTGGAAAAAATATTAATAAAAGAAATGCTGGCACATCGATTTCATCAATGCCAACATTGCTGGCCAGGAGGAGTGTAAATTTCATTTAGCATATGTTCCTGGGGCATTGCTTCAACGAACAGGTGGTGGCAGAGATGCAGGGTGGGAATGTACAGTTCAGACCAGGTAGGAATCCTCTCTCTTCCTGTTCTCATAAAAGCTCATGGGGAAGGCTAGAAAGCTGGCTTGCATTGCATTCCCTCCAAAACTAATTTTAAGCAGAGCAGGTACATACTTGAAATCTAGCATGAGCATCATTGCACAACAAGTCTAGCATGCTTAATAATGTAGGTCAGAATTCAACAATAGAGATTTTTCCTTCTGAATTGATGTGCTCTGCCAAAATTTTCACTGGCCACACTATAAAATAAAACATCTATTTTTATATTTGAGTTTTCTTCACAATTTGTTTCATTACAACATTTGTAATAAAAACAACAAACAATTATTTTGGGAAAAAACAACAGCAATAAAGCAGATACTCTCTTTTTGTAGATTACATCACTATGCAAGTAGGTGCCAGAAATTCATCCATTTTTATGCAAACCCGATTAAATATTGTGCAATTTTAGAATTTTTTTAGAATAAAATTTTAGAATTTACAAATCTCATAAATTTATTTTTGATTCATATGTGAGACATTTTGAAATGTCATGCCAAATATTGGATCATTTTGGATTTAATGAGAGCTGCACATTCCAAAAAGTTAGGACAGGTAGCAATAAATGGCCGAAAAAGTTAAATGTACATTATAAGAAACAGCTGGAAGACCAATTTGCATTTTATTAGGTCAATTGGCAACACATCACACACAGGAATGCTACTGTAATAAAAATCCCACCATAGGCTCAGGAATACTTCCAGAAAACACGATCAACCGTGCCAAACTCTATTGGTCAAAAAAGAAGTCGTATCTAAACATGATCCAGAAGCACAGGTTTTCTCTGGGCCAAGGCTCATTTAAAAATGGACTGTGGCAAAGTGGAAAACTGTGGTCAGACGAATCAAAGTTTGAATTTCTTTTTGGAAAACTGGGATGCCATGTCATTCCGACCAAAGAGGACAAGGACAACCCAAGCTCAGTTCAGAAACCTGCATCTCAGATGGTATGGGGTTGCATGTGGCATGGGCATCTTACACATCTGGAAAGGCACCATCAATGCTGAAAGGTATATCCAAGTTCTAGAACAACATATGCTCCCATCCAGACGTCGTCTCTTTAAGGAAAGACCTTGCATTTTCCAAAATGACAGTGCCAGACCAAATACTGAATCAATTGCAACATCATGGCTGTGTAGAAGAAGGATCTGAGTACTGAAATGGCCAGCCTGCAGTCCAGATCTTTCACCCATAGAAAACATTTGAAGCATCATAAAAAGGAAGATGTGACAAAGAAGACCTAAGATAGTTGAGCAACTAGAAGCCTGTATTAGACAAGAATGGTACAACATCCCTATTCCTAAACTTGAGCAACTTGTCTCCTCAGTCCCCAGACATTTACAGACTGTTCTAAAAAGAAGAGGGGATGCAACACGGTGTTAAACATGGCCTTGTCCCAACTTTTTTTAGATGGTTTAATGCCATGCAATTTTAAATCAACTTATTTTCCCCTTAAAATTATACATTTTCTCAGTTTAAACATTTGATATGTCATCTATTTTGTATTCTGAATAAGAATGTGAACATCATTCCACATCATCAATATTACACAAATTGCACCGCTTCTTTCTGAACACAAACACAAAAACCAAATATTCTGCAAATGAGATAAAAAATGTTTTACACAATGTGACAGACAGTTACCAAATCAGTAAAACAAGCTCTTCCACCAAACTTATCAGACTGCAGGTCTTTAATTGTGTGGTAGAGCCCACTGCCAGGCCTTTAGGCAGATGAGGGACCATACAAATCACTTCCCCTCTCACCTGAACCTCCTGCTAACAAGACGCATGTGGCCAGTCAACTTCCTCTGTGACGGCTATGCATGGCTGTCTTCATTAATACCAGAAAAATGTATCTCTCTGAGGTCATCCTTCATTATGCATTTCTCCAATAGCATGCTGCAAAATAATGGCCTGTCATATTTCAAGAGCCAGGAAGAAACTGCTGAGGCAAATCCTCTCTAATACAACACCAAAATGAGCACTGGACCTCCGGCATCCCCGTTTACGCATACTGTGCTGAAACGTGTTACTTTGCGATAATCAATCAAAGGTACATTGCTGAATTGAGAGTATAAAAGGACATATACTGATGGCTAACAGCATAACCCCTTGGTATGAGTAGGACCATCTGTCACCGGTCGCCAAACACAGGCGCGGGACTAGAGACCCCCCATCCGTCAGCTCCACTCTGCATCCCACCCGTGATGATGCCAGGAGCCTTTCTGCTAATGCTGCACTTTCTGCCGTGATTTCGGCCAAAGCGGTGACAGACACTTCAGTCAAAACATTCCCCCTGAAGCACTCTCATCCATGAAAAGAGAAGAACATCTCATTAGAAGGCAGGAACTGAGAGAGAGCGAGCGCGTGTGTGTCATTAAACATTACAGCCTTTCTGGCTAATGCCTCCAGATGATGCACAGCCCGGCTTTTTACACAAGACCAAAGTACTCTGATGTTACCGCAATGATCCTGTCCATTCAGGTAAGAAGGGAGTATGTAAATGAGCGGCTGAGGAAACTTCAGTGACTGAGAGGATTCAGATTCACCAGCGGAATGCGGACTACAGGGGTCTCCGTTTATGGGTAATAAACAAATGCACTGTGCAATTTGTATGTTTATGGCTGCACATAATGCGGGCAATTTGACTGAAAGGGTTCAGAGTAATTCAGTGAGTTGTCAAAACATGCTGCAATAATCAAAGTCTCGCTATTTGCCGTTTAGGATTGGATTATATCTGATGAGTGTACTGGAAAACAACATGTGAACCACGCGTGTAATGGAAGTTCAGTCGCCGCTTCTAAACATATATCTAAAAAAAAAAAAAACTTCAGTGAAGCTACTACAAAACAAAAAAGTCTTTTCATGTGAGTCAGAGCTTCAACGCACCTCTCAACACAAAGCATCGTACGCTGCTTTGACCTCTACATGAAAAGCGCTGCAGATACAGGGTCACACAAGGCAATTTTGCGAGCTACAAACAGGGAAAGTATTGAAGATAAATGAAAGAGGTAACAAGTATTTGAGCTTAGAACCGAAGTCCCGTTGATCGCTTTGATAGATCACAGAGAAGCGGGCATGAGATTTTGTCTCTTGCGTAAGGCTCATTGATTTGATCTTCATCAGCGCAACATCTCATGACAGATCTTGAATAGTTTGGTAAGTCAACTTCAATATTAAGATTGATATAATTTGCTTCAAGTTTTATCAGTAATAATTCAAGTAAAAATCAAGGAATGAAAAAAAAAAGAAATATATTACAGAAATGTTGAGTGGGAAATTAATTCATTTAAATAATTTAGTGTTAAATTGAATATAAATTATTAATGAGTGGTTTTCTTGTAAATTATATTGCATTAATTTTATCTGCTATTATCTTGTTAGTTTTTTGTTTTTTTGGTAGTAGTAAAGCTTAACCGACACACAAGAGTCTTCACCTAAATGATGTGTTTTTTAATCAAATCTCACCTTCAACCATACCTATCTGAAACAATAAAATAACACCCTTTCACACTAAATAACACTGGCTATGGCTGTAGGCTGTCATTAAGATCAGAGTACCTTGCAGTACTCGAGGTGACTGCGACCCTCGTGACAGATGTCCAGTCCCATCATCCTCAGCGGCAGGAATGGCATAAACAGCAAGTTCTCAAGGTTACGCATGCTATTCCTTGAAGCCTACCTCGATCATATTTCCAGGCATTGCGTGTTAGCTCTAAACCCTTTTCACACTTCAGTTCCACTAAATCAAGCATGACAAATAAAAACAGATATAAAAACATGGTATCTCAGTCAAGATGAAGTCAATTGACAAAATGGGTGGAGAGAGTGTGTGTGTGTGCGTTTGGTTAAGCAGTGACATATTCAACCTCTGGACGAAATTGGCGAGAAAGATGACAGCGGCGTGGGGTTTAATAAAGCATGAGAATGGCAGAGTCTGAATCTCGTCATTAAGTTAATGCATTAGATATGATCACACCGTAACCCTCCCCTTCTTTCAATTTCCAGGTTCTCAGCCAAGAGGAAATCACATTCATAATTATCACCACATTAACCTCTAACCGCCCTATTCACACCCTTCATTTGAATTTATTTGGATGTGGATTTTCTTACGATGCCACTCATGGCTGCACACATAACAAAATTAGCCAACATAGCCATAGTGTATGCATTCACAAAAGCTTCTTGGGATGTCAAATGTACTGGTACAAAATTGATTTAAAAAAAAAACAACAACAACAACAACTATACAATTTTTAGTTGTTTGAATGAATCAAACTAAGTTTAAAAAACACTCGTGATGCATAACATTTAACTACACTGTAAAAAATTATATGTTCAATAAGTAATGACAACACATGTTTTTACATTATTTTAACTCATCAAAATAAGTTAAGAAATGTTAAACTTGTTTTTATTAGTTATACAAGATGTAACTCATTTTTTAAAGTCAGTTTAACATAAATTTAAGTTGAAATAATTTAAACATCCAAGTCGATTGTACTGCAAAAGTTGAAAATGTGCCTTTTTTTTTACAGTGTAGGGATGTCAAAAAGTGCTACTGGCACGAAAAAAAAACCCAACAACAACACTTTGTTAAAGTTTTTTTAAAGGTTGTTAAAAATCAAACAGAACTCATTATTAATTTATTCTTTAAAATTAATAAATTTAATTATTTATATAAATTCTTTAATTTAACGTAATATATTATTATATATTTATTCTGCCTTTATTATTGACCAAAATACAAATAAAAAAACAAAGCAAAGTACACTTAATTGACAAATACCAGAAGAAAATATATGCTATTATGAACACTTATTTTGTTAATATTTAAATGTAGCCTAGAAATCTAGACGTACCCTAGCAGCATCAAATCTAATCTGCCCGCGAGTGTCGTCTAGCAACTCTCAATACACATCTGAGCTGTAAACGCCAAACTCTGTTTGGGCCAATCACATCGTGTATAGAGTCGGTGGGCGGGGCTTAACATAATGACGGTCGAGTTGCGCTTGCGTGCTTCTAGTAAACACAGAAACTGACGAAAGGCGGTCTTTCGAATCAGCTTTGACCGTGACTGGAAGACTTGGCGTTAAGCTTTTCTCTAAGAAAAGAACAAAGAACGGCACTGAAGTCATTCTTAAGAAGGGAAGATGTGTTCGGAGTTTTGCCGACCAGATACGGCGAAAGTTTAATCTGTCAACGAGCTCTGCTTCACCTTCGTTGCTCTGGTTGGTTGTGTAGCGCTATCCTATCGCGTGCAGACGGAGTTTGAAAGACGACCGTTTATCCCGCCCCTCGGATTGAGCCCTGTCAATGGTGAGTTTCCAGACCAAACATCTTGATCTGGCTTGTCAGGCTAATTTAGATGAATATTTTGCTTTAATAATAATGTGATCAATAACATATTAGTTAGTATTGTGTTGGTTTCAAAATCGGTATCAATCATCATGAAAATGCCCAATCAGTTGTGAGTTTTAGTCTTGCTTTTCAGAGTCTTGCTAACATAATAACCGCTGTTGCCACTAAATGGCAGCCCTTTTCACCAGAATGCCCGCATGTCTGTGACAAAACGGAAAGAGGCCTGACTGTTTTTTCAAACTGCCTGTTTAATTAGAATGTGCACAATGAAACCGAAAATGAGGCATTAATTGATTCCCACCTAGCTGGTAATGACTCGTTTCCCTGTGTATTGTGCTGCTGTTTGGATCCTCCTAATGATGTGTGTGTGGTAATTAGATAGGAAGTGATGGGAAGCCAAACACAAACACACACCCAGCCTCTCAATCTCTGCTGGCTGTCCTCTCCCGCTCGTGTCTTTCTGCACTCTCTCTGTCTCTCATTTGACACATAGCGCCCCAAAACAGCTGCAGCATTGAGATGCAAAATTAAAATGGATTTCCAAATGTAGAGGGTAAACATGTGAGAGGGCTGGGCTAAATCTGGAGATGTTTATTACCTCAGAATGATAAAGATGGCAATTATCAACCCCTTGATGCAGACAGACGTGTTTGACTCCTATGGTGCTGCTGTTAAAAAGTCCTAGAATTACAAAAAACACACTTTTCCCAAATCTTTGATGAACCCATTACAGGAAGCCCATTTGGAAAAGTAAAAAACAGCATTTAATTACCAGTTAAAGATAGTTCAAAACGTATACCAATAGGGATACAAAAACTTAAATCATTGATGTTCATTGTAAGGTTTCTAAAGGTTTTGTGTGTGTGTGTGTGTGTGTGTGTGTGTGTGTGTGTGTGTGTGTGTGTGTGTGTGTGTGTGTGTGTGTGTGTTAAAAACAGTCAAAATGTATTCAATTTGAACCCTCTCTGAGACCCTTGGAATTAAACATGCCGGTTTCAGCTGCTGTACCTTTAAGACGTCGATGTAAACATTAGTTTCGCATGTGAAATAAAACAGCACTTTACTCTACTTGCTTGCTTCCAATTTCAATTTAGTTTTTAAACTATATTTAGTTTTTATAATAATATAATATATTATATTTTAAATAATATAATATATTTTAAATAACTGTTTGTTCATATCCTCCTGAGGTCCAGGAGGAAAACGTTTTTAGTATTTTTTTCATGTCATTATGAACATTAGTTGAAATGAAAATGAGTCAGATTTAAATAATTACAAATTATCATCATATTTCTGAAAGATTGCTAAATTTTCCTAAATTAATGTCAGTCATCATTTATAAAGACAAAAGAAAAAATGCTGTCATGGTAAAACTTCCAAACATTTGGTATCTCTGAAAAGCTCTAAAAGTGACATGTGAAATTTACTAAAACATAATGTCCACTACAGTAAACCAAATTCTACTTCTGGTTCCCAGGAGGATACATCGAAAGTCAAAACGCAGGGATCAGTTGCATGAACTGAGCCACTATGTTAAGATATACTCCTTTACTTTTCAAAGTCTTATACTTTTCCAATTCAAATGGATAGATTTAGCTTTTTATGTAACCGACTTGAAAAAGTTATTATTTCTTAAAGTTAAGACTAACTTTTTCTTCAGAATATTTTCATTTGTTTTCCACAGATGAAAGAAAGCCATGCAGGTTTGGAACGACACAAGGGTGAGTAAATGATCCCAGAAGCTATCATTAGACTATCATTTGTGTATCAACTATCATTAGACTTAACTGATCTTGAAACAAATCACTTTCTAAAGTTTCTGAAGACCAATAGTTGACACGTAACTGTGTGTATGTGTTCAAACGTATTCATCTGTCTGATGTCGGACAACTGCAGAGGAGCAAAACAAGCCATTTTGCAGTTTAGTCGGAACTGTGATATAAATTGTGAGTTCTAAAAGCTACAGTCTTCTTTTTATAGTACAACCATCTCTTTTATCTCAAAAGATCAAGGCAAATCGGATTCCTCATGATATGACCCTAAACCTAACAACTAATAGGTTGCAAGTTCTTAAGAGTTCTGAAAGAACGGGCACATTTCTAAGGTGAAGTATAAGATTAACTTCAATAACAAAAGAATCCTGAAAATGTATGTCACATAACCCTCACAAATGATTTGTATCACTTCTATCGTTTGGAGCGGACTCATTTTGAGGCTCCTGTAGACTTGGGAAAGCAGAGAAAACTTGTGGTTTTATACTCAAGTCTTTAGGCTTCTCAAGAGATGGAGTGAGAGATGGATCACTCTTGAAGGGATAATGGCTTTTAATGGCATCTCCTGACATTAGGATCCAGCTGTGAATGTATGCAGACAGGTTAAGAGTGACAATTACAAGCATTGAGACTTTATGAATGCAACTAATCAAAGGGAATGCTTCAAAATATCATTTAAATTTGCGTATATGTGCATAAAAAGGCCTGTGGTGCATTACGAGCTGAGGGCTGATATTTATATGCTAGTGTATGTGTGTGCGCGTGGCACGTCTGATAAGGGCGGCCAGTAATGATACGGCACTCCCGAGAGCATGGCAGGCTTCATAACACAATATGCCGTTCGTATTTGCCCTGATTTGCATCTAGATTGCTTTAATTATAAGCAAAAGTCAACTTTCGTCTCTGTGAAAGAACCAGGCTGAATCGATTGGTAGGCGTGAATAATGGCAAAAGTCAAAGCGCGACTCGCTATCAAAACATCGCCACCGTATTAATCAGGATCGCCGACATGTTTCCTTTCCCGGAAGACACATAACTTTAGCAGTATGAAACGAGAACGTCTCTCGGAATAGTTCATTAAGGAAACATCATTTTCTTTCCCCCATATTCATATTCCACAAAAATGAACAGTAAATGAACGAGCGAGGTTCATTACAGCTAGCGAAGCCAGTGATTTTTAAATACACTTTTTTGTACCACTCTTATGTATGCAATTCTGCTCTGCATAATCATGGAGTTTCTGGGAGGTGCTGGAAACTTTTTGAGATGAGAGAGAGAGAGGAAAGCAAAAGAGCAGGACATGTTTGAGAAGAACAACTAAATAATTCAGCTTTAAGTTGGAGGTGACATCCAGCCATCACTGTCTAAAACTTTCAACTGTAACCCAGCGCTCATTCCTGCCGTTGTCGTCACAAGGTCAGAGAGAAGTAATGGTGGCTAAACACTATTCTTCACACAGCCACAGACTTCAAGCCTGGCCAGTTTAAAGGACAGCAATGAGATTTTTCAACTAAAGCTCCGTTTGTCAGAGCAATGACGTGCTGTCGGACGCCAGTGTCTCTCATCTTGATGTTTGGGTCGATACAGTGTCATTTGAGCTAGTGTCAAGTGTCTCAGAAACTAAAAATGTTTTAGTTTTTTTGGCTGTTGGACAAGTTCATAGCTCTAAAAGCTTACAAAGTTTTGTGATTTATCAATTTCAAATGCAAAGAAAGCGAGAGCGAGAGAGAGAAAGACACGTAACATGCCCATACAGGCACACTCTAAGTTCAACATCTATATTCACATGCCCGCTAGCCTGGTTAAAACCAGACCATTCTGAATAGTAACTGAGAAATGGTCTGGCAAAGCTTCATAGACAAATCCTTTCCAAAGGGGTGTCACCAACGGACGATGACGTATACAGGGCGACGGAGAAACATCTGAGACAGCAGTTCTCTGTTTGTGATTTTGAGGTAGATGTTGCAATGGCTTCTGACGACTTTTGCCGTTTTTGTAAAACAAATATAATAATAGCTGGTGTCCCCTGTTACTCTATCAATATTTTTGCAAAATTTGGAAAACCTAATAGCATTTCAGACTGACTGAAACATCTCGGATTGGCAGTCGAACAGAAAACATCAAGCTCTGATCGCATTTGCCCCCGTTGTATGGCATTTGTATTGCGATTAGAATACGATTTGCAATATTTTGAAAATAAAATAATATTGATGAGCCTTTGGAAAATTGTATCTCACAAACTTTATTAAACGTCAGTCATTTCAGATGTGTTAGAAAATGTTCAGACTTGAGTGTTACGCTAGTTATTTATTTACAATTTTTCCATGATTACCAGATCTAGTGTGAGGAAATAAGCACAGAAAGGCCAGATCCAGAGCTGCTGTGGTGTTAGCACATGATCACACTCCCCATCCTCCTCATCAAAGTACCCGGTCCACATCTGGTAGCCGAGTGTTGTTCTTTGCTAAGGTTTTAACGAAAAGGGAACGTTTAAATTGCTCAAAACAGCTGATAGCTGATATGAACAAGTGATGTTCCATGGCGGCATCCATCATAGTAATGTGCAAAATCTGCTTCACAGTCGCTGCGCTGTCATCATCGTGTAAAGCCTGCCCCAACGTTTCTGATTGGTGCCGCAATTTTGACGGATTAGAAATGGGCTTGAATGGGCTCTTTGACTACTTGCAGAGCAAATCTAAATTTGCCAGAAGTTGTTTGAGTTTTCCCAGGCTACATGCCCGCAAATATTTATGCCAAATGTTTTTCAAACTAACTTTCAAGTCATGCATCTATGTGGAAAAAAGGGTTAAATTATGAGTGTTGGCGAAGCTACGTCAAAACTGATAATAAGAAATGTTTCTTGGGCAACAATTCAATTCAATCTAATGCTCACAAAAGCAGGATTTTTCATAAGAATAAGACTTTATAAGAATTAAGACATTCTTGTAGAATGTGTTTCAATATTGACTCTATTGCAAGACATTAAAACAGTAATGAAGTTTTGCTGTTGTCTATCAAATACCACAGTTAAACACATGTCCTCATATAGGTAGCTATAAGATCACCAAAGCCACAGGTCTAACTGGTAAGAAAGTATTTGACATTTTCTGCAGCGGGAGCAAATGAAAAAAAAAACAAAAAAAAAAAAAAAACCTAAATATTGCACTTTAAGAAAAGCTCAAAGCAGTTTTTCATCTTATGCTCTTCAGGGAAATCTTCTTCTTGCTTCCCTCCCTCCAATTTATTAATATATTTCATTTGATGTCATATTATGACTTAATTATGATTTCTTTTCTTTTTTTGATGAATGGGAAGTCTTTGACAAGATAATTAAAGAATTCATGAAAGCTGCTACTAATTAATGCATGAAATGATAATCGCATTGAACCTGTAAACTATAAGTCTGCAAGCAAACAAGACACCTTTAATTTATTTAAATAAAACCCTATTTAAATGTGTGAGCTTACAACTCTATTAGTTCTAATCATTTATTAATTCCATTGCGAACCACATCAATATTGTTTGCGGTTTGATCGCTGCAGTTTCAAATGAATGTTCATTTTGGTTGAACTGTAATTGAATGTGCTTATCAGGACCATTATTTACTCTTATCATGTTTAAGAACATCTCATTCTGCCTTTTTTAATACTACTTGTTACACGGAGGGCTACTGTTAACGAACCGCGTACCGGTTTCTGCTCTTCAGTTCAATAGCCTACAGACAACAACCCTCGACAGTCTGATGCACCGCCAGACCAGCAACTATATAAAGACCACTTTTATGCAGCAGCTGTGGGCTCTATAAGAAAGAAAATATCAATAGCAATTCCACCAATAGTGGTTTTCATTTCACATTTACTCAGGAAATAAACATCTGTTTGATGGTCCAATAACTGTGAAGATCACCGAGAGTAAATAATAGATGAAGACATGTGGAAAAGAAAAAAAGGGCTAAGAGAATTTGACCTTTGAAAACCGCTTCCCTTCATGTTGTTAATTTGTTTTGACTGAGAATCTCTTCTCTCTTGCAGCGGTCGAGCTGGCACAGGCTGGGTCCAAATGTGTGTCTCCAGTTCACTTCCAGGAATACCCTTAAAAATAAAGGTGCCAGGAAGAACCAAAAATGGGTTTTCACAGTGATGCTATAGAAGAACCATTTTTGGTTCCCCAAAGAACCGTTTTGTGAAAGGTTTTTAAAATAACTACTTTTTTTCTAACCATTTTATAGTCTAAAGAACCTTGTTGCACTACAAAGAACCTTTTGTGCAATGGAAAGGTTATTTGGATATTTAATGTTTTTTATAGAACCATACACCCTGCCAAAGAACCATTCAAGAACCTTTATTTTTAAGAGTGTAAGCACACACCGCTTACTACTTTGACTCATTGTCGTCATAAACAACAACAAAAAATACATGGAAAAAGTTACTACCAGTCTTGAAGAAAATAAACAAATAAAGATGGCTAGCTTTTTCTTCAGAATATTTTAATTTGTTTTCCACAGATGAAAGAAAGCCATGCATGTTTGGAACAACAAAAGGGTGAATAAATGATCCTCGAATTTTCATTTGTGGGTGAACTATCATTTCGGTCCAGATTAGACAGACAAAACTGATTTTGAAACAAGTAACTTTCAGAAGTTTCTGAAGACCAATAGCTGACACGTAACTCTGTGCATGTGTTCAAACTTATTCATCTGATGTCGCACAATGCAGAGGAGCAAAACAAGCCATTTTGCAGTTTAGTCTGAAATGCATTTCCAGTCCACATCCAGGTAAGCACACACAGCTTCCTACTTTGAAACACTGTCGTCATAAACGATGCTTTCATTAGCCCGCGTGGCACTTATGAAGAATGACAGCGCTGATAAGTGGACAAAGACTGAGATAAGACCGAGGGGGAAGGAACGTGGGCTGGAGAAATGAAAAGCCTTCTACGGTTGTGAATGTTATTACCGGCAGCCTCCTTGAAAGCCAAATCAGAGCCATAAAGCACTTATGATTCTTTCATGTTCTGTGGATGCAGGATCTCCCTAAGCTATATTTTTCACAAGGCTACCACAGAGTTGGATTAGTATTAAAAATATTTAAGTTCCTATAAATAAAAGTGAAACACTGGTGTTGTCATGTTTGCTATTCCACTTGAGCTTTGTGACATGTGCTAGTATACTATTATGAATTCAGACTAAATAAATGTTTCAGCAAATAATCACATTGTCATCTTTATGAGAGAATCTCTCAAATAAGTTGTTAAAAACCCACTGATTTATTCAGGAATGACATTGCTGGTCTTGCTATGAGGTGCATGGCAGCTTTGTTTTAATCTATGTTCATTGGCTGAGCAAAAAGGGACAAGTTACTGTGTCTAAAACAAGAATTTCTCAATATTAACTTCTTCTTTGTATATAAAACCAATCTCACATTCAGCAACTGTGTTGATGACACCGATGACTGATTGCATGAAAATGTTCCGGTTTTTAAAACATTTTGAAGCAGTTTTTGGTTCCCATCCCTGATGCGGAGTCATAGGCACACATAACACGTCTGCAATACTTTTAGCTAGTGTTTTCTAACTGAGAGGTCCTTTTTTGTGTTCTTAACTCACTCTATATGGAATAATTTGCAGCTCATTGATTCTAACAACAGGACATAACCCATTCAGGGGGCTTTCTTTGAAGCCATAATGATGGCAGAGCCCACAAAAGCCATGCAACAAAATTATCTATTAGGATGCTGATTACCTATAATGCGTCTGGGATGAGGAGGTTTTCAGTTCGCATAAGAGGTAAATGGAGATGCCAGACAATGAGAAGCATAATCTAAATGACTCACAGGGGTTTATGTTCAGCTTTGGGTGGCAAACAAACAAATACACGCATACACTTGGATATAAGGAGTGTGTGAGCAACCAACAGAATAAAAAAATCTAAAACTCGAATTTAAAACTACAAGAAATCTCAAAAATGAGACTCTGGATCTACGTACTGACATCAAAGGCCTGTGGGAGAGTGAAAGTAAAGACAGGCTCTTGCAAGAGCCTGTCAAGCGTCAGTAGTTTCAAAGTGTACGTTAAGAATCCCCTTCAACCAGGACAAGAGAGTCCTCAGGTAACGAAGACCTACTTCAAGGGCTCTAGAAACGTTCAAACTTCTTAACATTCTCATACTTTTTAAATAAATAGCCACCTTGCTCAGGCATCCCAGAAGCCCCGGAGAGTGTGAAAGCAGAATTTGTTAACAAACCGCATTTTAAAAGACGTTTTTAAGTTACACTAGTGCTGCGGCAAAACTTTAAGTTGATTTAAGTCTGCCCTATAATAAAACAGGACCATATGGTTGTATTTACATACAGTACTTTTCAATAACGATGCTTACAGTATTTCCTGAAATAAGCATATTTTTGTTGGAAAATATGATTGTAAATAAATATTACAGGGATGTACATTGTTAATTACCTATAAACATACCACATTTGAATTAGTATAATCATTTAAAGGTATAATCCGGGTTAAGCTCAATCAGCATTTGTTGCATTATATTTATTACCACACAAAAAAAAATCCATTTATGCCTGCATTTCTTTAAAAAAACCTAACAAACAAACAAACTAACTAACCACACTGTAAAAAATAAAAACAGAAAATGTACTGTTCATTTTCTGCCAGTAAATTATCCAGTAATTTTACGGAAATTTCCATTGACCCTTAAAACACAAACTAATGCAATGTGTAATTCAAAATAAAGGTAAAACACCTGTAAAAAATAATATGATAAATAATAATAAAAAAAAATTGTGCCCTATTGTTACAGACTTTTTTTTTTTACAGTGTAACTAACAAAAATAATATCTTTGTAATCTTCACATTCACGATTTGTGTGGGAAAGTCAGTCAGGTTACTAACATTTTCCGTGTAAAGTAATGCCCAAAATGTGTCTCCATAACAATGGTATAAACCCTAAATGACTGTAAAAATGATTTAAACAGATTTCCAGCTCAAATAATACACACATTTTAGCAGAAGAATTAGTAGAAGCATTTTTACAAAGCTGTAAGATTTACATTTCTTTGAAATCCTTGGCCCCAATCACTTCTATTGATTGCTTTTTCCAAAATACTGGACCCCCCTGACTTTTATTTATTAATAAATGTTTTATTTATTTTTGGAACGACATGGGGGTGAATATTTTGGGTGAACTATCGTCTTTAACACTAGCCTAGCAATATTCACCACATTCAATACATAATACTAAGCAAATATCTTTTTATCCGAGACCCGTTTCACACACACACTATGTCTGTGGTGTGTATTTATTTCAGCACCCATATTAACAGGTTACAGAATCGTGGAAGCAGGACGGTGGAACGTCCCAAAAGCGGCAATGAAAGTACAGTTTTGTGCATCACATGCTGATGTCAGCAGAAAACATGTTGAAAATGCACTTTAAACCTATTTATCAGCAAGATCTTGTGCAACATTGACTTTTATGAAAAAACAATAATAGAATAATAGAGCAAACTACTCATCCCTTGGTTGAAATGGAGTCTGTTGTGGGTGACTCAAACACACACACAGTGACAGTCACATAAACTGAACTTTCTATTCCATTTCTTCTCATATATGATGGAGTCCAGCCAATTTAAGCAGTTTATAGGCTCCACTTTGGGATTTAAACTAATACATAATTTTTCAAATAATTTATATGACATGTACAACATCAAATGAGCAAGTACAGCTACATAATCACACAGCTACACGAAAAATGTCATCTCTTGCCAGAAATGGTTTACCTAACTGATGCATGGTTTTCCAATTTCCATGGCAACCAATTTTAGTCAGTCAATTGTATCCTTGTACTGTATAGATTACTGTGGCCAGCAGGATGAGTCTGAGGGCCGTCAGAGCAGGGCGAGGCAAGTGACGCTCACTATTAATCACGCCATCGGCCTCGCCCCGTTCTTACTGCCCTCGGCTTCGTCCTGTTTGCCAAAATTACACTGTCATGTGTCACAATAAAAATTTCAAATTGCACAGCTTGTGCATTTGATTGGTCACAGTCTAGTCCAATATTTGTATCGCTACTTTAAAACATGTCCAATTCGTTTTCTGTTGGTTGGGGGTGGGGGGATGCTGTTTCATGCCTACTGAGTCTTTTTTACACTGTTAAAGACTTGGATTCCCATCCTAAACATGGACAAAGTTTCAAAAAATAAGTTGGACGTTTGATGGAGTATTTCTGTGTCAAAAATTCTCCTTCTGGTTTCTCACAAGTTTCGTAAAGTTTTTTTTTTTTCAAGTATGGGTCTATCTGACGTCAGATAAGGTGGATTGTTCGAACACAGGACTTCACGAAATCAGCGTCACCAAAGAAGTGTGTTTTTGGTCGTCAGGGCAAGACAACCCTCTACAGCTTCCCAAAGAATCCAGCATTAATGGGACAGTGGATGGATTTATTTATTTATTTTTTTCGGAGCAGCAACGGAGTTGTGCAAGTGTTTTTGTTTGTTCCCTGCATTTCAGTGACGATGGTTTATAATCAAGGTACAGTTCAACTCCGGATTTGTAGCTCGTCTAATGCTGAAAGATGGAGCGCTTCTAGCGATTAAGGTTCACGTTGTGTGTTGGAAGCAGCCGGTGAATAAAACTTCAAATGTCTCTGTGTTGTTAGCTATCTACTCGTTCATTCAGATGTGCTACTATTCCATTGTAAAAACATTCCGCTTGCTACTGCTAACATTAAATCACATACAATAGTCCATAAATTAAAGTATGTCCTCATAAACCATGAGTAAACACATGTTGTAAAACTTGCGCAAATGCAGTAACAGTACATACCTGAGATATCCTGCTGTATTCACTGTTGCTGCTTCTCCTGTTCAATGTAAGCCTCTATATCTAATTCTGGATAAATCTGATTGATAGCCATGGTTTATTTAGGATAACGTTTTCTTTTCTATGTTTAAGGACATCACAGATTTCAGACGCTCTCAACGCAATAGCTGCGCGCACTCGTGATTCTTTAGCTCGGCCACACGATAAGTCTCCAGCCGCTCGTTTTTTTCTGGAAAGCCTCGGTACAGCCTATCTTTCTTTTATAAATATAATAAAACTAAAGACTTTTCGGAGATATAAAGGATGCAGTACTACTCTGTAGGTACTTAAGATTGACTGAAACTGAGTATTTTTAGCTCATGTGGATGAAAGACAACAACTCCCAGAATGCACTTGCTTTGCTGCCATTCAAGGCCACTCCCAAAGCCACCGCTACTGGATCACTGGAATATATACTCTTAAGTTTTCTATTTATACAAAGCCATATGTAAATCACTGAAGTAACCGTTTAAGCCTCTCGGGGCGACAAACATGTCAGCGTTTTCTGGTGGATTGTTGCATGGAAAGTTTCTTAGAAATTCAATGAATTAATAGCATTTGGGTTTGGAGAGATTATTTTCATTTTTGGGTTATCTATCTCTATAAGTGAAGCCTGGGTTTGTAAACATGTTCTTATACATCTTAAGATATAGTATTTATTATCTTTCACACAGAACACAGCAACTTCATAATAAATAGCATGAGTCTTTTAATCTTTTTTAATGTCCCTCGCTCACTGACACAGTTGTACTCTGAGCTAGTTCTTTATATTACAGTCCTTGTAGTGAATAAGAGTCTAATCAACTCTTCAGCTAGATTATATGAATTGGGTGTCCTGCAGTTATGCTTCTTCTCGTCTAATTTATGAGACTCTCAATCTTCCTGCTACAGTTTGAGGACTTCATTACCCTTGATGACCGAAGGAAGGCAGCCTACCTTCCCCTTCAGACAAAAGACAACTTTTGGTCTCCTTTAACATGGTAAAAAACACAAGACAAGAGGATTGCAGGGAGTACTCATGTTCTACAAATGTTTGTTTGATTGATTTAGATATGAATGTTATAATATAAGAACATAAGCAGGCCCTATTCACCCTCAGAATTGTTTTCCCTCTCAAAACACCCTTTGTGTGTGATAACCCTGACATTTGATCTAAAAAAAAAAAAAATGTTTTACTAAATAAATGTTTAAATGGTTTGTATTACTCTTTAAGTCCCATAATTCTTAAATAATAATATATACACAAAATATATTTTTAAAGATTTTCCTTAGTTTACGATGAAAAGTCTTTGTAAAATAAGTAGAAATGTTTCCAAGATATTGTAACCATCATATACTGTAACAAAAACAAGGAAAACATTGAAGTGTGTAAATACATCATTGGGTGCCTGAGAAGCGGGAAAAAACATCCGTGAGTGAGATCTGGGAGTTAGTTCTGACTCCATCCTGAGGTTTCTCTCAGTCCGAGACAGAACTCGGGGCACGAGTGTCTTATATCTCCGCAATGGTGTGTGTGCGTCAGGCAGCAGTGAGCTGTCAAAGATCAGCATATAAATAGTAATTGAGCGCTCCAGGCGTCAAGAGCGGGACAGAGAGAGACACTGTGGCCCTTCTCCACAGGAGCACCCAGCCTCAAACGGCCTCTGCTGAATGACAAAGCGTAAGGGAGGAGGAGCATGTCAAGTCTCCACAATTCCTCCATCTCTCTGTCTCACTCTTACAACGGGGCAAGAAGTAGCCCGCGGACAACAGCAATGAGTGCCTGTCAACTCTGTGCTTCACCAGACATTCATGCGCATACATAAACCCAAATAAACAACCTACTTATTTTACTCCCTTACTAATGCAATTCCCAGACTGTTTAGTGAAGTGACACTCTATTCAAGTACACGGACACAAATGTATAGCCAATGCAATGCAAGTACATGGTCCCATTTTACATACTCACAGTAATACTTTACATACTGTACAGTGTTTTGCATTACTATAGAAGTACAGTACCAGTAGAGGGGGAAATACTTATTTGATTCGATATTGATTCATTTGCTTTATATTAGGTACAGTACATGTAAAAATGTACATCCTACATTAGTAGAAAATATCTTTACTAATGCTGTAAACTACTTATTACTATAATATTAAATGTTAAAAGGGTGGTTCCGTGGTGTTTTTCTAGGTTTGGTTGTGTTTATGGGGCGCAGTATAACATGTTTTAATACTTTAAAAAATATATATTTTTTTAAATGCCGTATTTTTCTTATATCTGACCTTTATTCCACACCACCATCCATGTCCTTTGAACGGCTCATCTGCTTCCTGCTTCTATTGAAGCCCATCCCTCCGAAAAACGCAACGGTCTTAGATTGGTTAGATGGCTCAATGTCGTTTTATTGGCTGAAGTGCCAAGCACAGGTTATCCGGAAATGCCATGCGCCTTACCATTACGGGCAGAAGTCACATCTGCAGTGTAAATAATGGCATCAATATTGCCATACTAATTTGAGCAAGAATCAGACCCAGATAGCGGGGATGAAGGTCAAGCAGAACCTCTGGACGCAAAGCTTTTAGTGGACTTTAGCGAATGGTAAGCATTTTCGTATTTCAAGTATTTTTGTAGTGTCAATGTTGTTAGTTATCTTTTCATACTCTGGTTAAAGTTTATATTGTATCCAAATACACGACTGAGTGGTAGCTTGTTTATATATTATATTTTACATAAATAAACAATATTCCTGGTGTGATTAAATACAAGTTCGTTGATGTTTGTAGCCGTTTGTTGGAGAAGTATGAAACAATTTTGTTAACTGCCTTTTTTAGCAATAACTGGGATGTGGCAATATTGCTAATAATCTTTACCTCATGTAAAAACAATCCTTTGCTCAAACCAATGCGATTAAGCTCATAATCGTAGTAACCATATTTACATTACACTATGTGGCGTATGCTGATTTTATTCGCATTTTTCGCATTATTACCACTCTGACCAATATGGGCATGTGCTCTGATGGACATCAATGACGTTTTGTTCACATTGCTACACGAATTAAATCCCAGAAGCTTTCCCTCAACTCCAAAACACTGAACTGTCAACACAACCCACTGCTTTTCTCTGCATCTTATCTTTATCCAGAGAAGCTGTGAGGAATGTGACGGCAACCCTAGTTACAGCGGCATTACAATGTTCATCACACCACTGAATAATATCCACAACGGCCATGTACTGTATGTGAGTTCACCATATGTGCTAATACATTGGTGTATGTGAATAATGGCAGTGAATGGCTGTTTCTGCTTTGAAGTCCATAAAAGTGCTCCATACGGCTCCGGGGGGCTAATAAACTGAAGCGAAGAGATATGGTTGTGTAAGAAAAATATGACGTAGGACGCAGGTGTAGCATGAGTTCCGGTGATGAATGCGGGAATGCAGAGGATAGAGCAAAACAAAACTTGGTTACTCTCACCGGAGTGTCCTACGTCATGCGTTGGAACTCCAGCCTCTCTCTATGATGGATAGATGGACTTTTATGGACTTTCAAACATATAACTCAGATTGTATTTGTCTGAAAGAAAAATGTCATATATACCTAGGATGACTTGAAGGTGAGCAAATCATGGGCTAATTTTCATTTTTGGGGAAACTATCCCTTGGCGAGGTAGACGAGCAAGAGACATGGGAGGAGTGAGCGAGACCGGGGAAGTGATTGTGAAAGAGTGTCACCTGCAAAGCACACCGGTCTCGAGTCCTCTCTTGAGGGAGCTCGGAGTCATATAAGGACGAGCGACACCAGTCAAGGATGAGAGAGGCCCAGGCCTGGATATGTGTTAAGATTTGTTTACGTTTTATTATGTGTGTGCAGGCAGTCGTCCGTAAGGGGCTGCCCACGTTAATTTAGTTTTGTTCATTTATTTTGAATTAAAGTTGTTGAATGTTCGCAGGTTCCCGCCTCCTTCCTTCCCTTCTACGAACTGTGTTACATATCCCTTTAGGGACAAACAAAACTAGCATATTTATATATGCTAGAAAAAGAATATGCTTTCTCTGATTATTGTGTAAAAAAATGAAATTGAACTTGCACTGTTAGATGCATCTGTGTTCACACTTGCAAATAGTATGCTTTAAGCCAAAGAAGTGAAGCAGAGTATTGATCAAAGTCGAGAGGAATCTATAAGAGTTCAGAGGAGGCAAACACAGGCAGCACACGTACAAGCATTCAACAAGCTGAAACACACACAACAGAAGACAATAATAGGAAAGGACTTGTCCTGTCAGAGACCTTCGTAGTGATAGAATGCCATGTGCTCCTATGTGACAGTGTGATATTGGTTCAGGCTGAGTTTGATAAATGCATTGGTCATATGAGAAGCAGAAAACCAAGGCCTCGTTGAGCAGATGTCCTATATGAGAACACCGCCAGGCCCAGCGGCGCTCCCACAGCGGGGCCGTCTCTGCGGCCTCAAACATGCCTCTCTGGAAATGAGATCGCAATCCATTCCTAGCTTTTAACAGCACCTTCACTGTCCGTTATCGATAACACCTCTTCAGGTTCTGGAGAAAGTTGGTAAAAAAAGAATGACTTTGTGGAGTTACTTGAGAGAGGGAGAAAGAGAGAGAGAGAGAGATGTGCATGTTTTGGCAGGAGCCCAAGGTGAACAAGAAGAAAGAAAGATGAAGAGAAGAGGGTGACCTCTCTTCAGACAGGTGCGACCCCCCTCTCAAGACCACCTGCCTCTCCAAACAGGGTCAGCGTATTAATTCTGCCCCCGTACAGCCACAGCTACAGCTGCTGAAACAATGAGAGAACGATTGCCTAACCTGCTCCAGCACATGCGAGAACATCAATCGCTCTTTGGTTCAGTGTGCCAGAGATCCTTCCAGAAAAGTACTCTGGTAGTACCATGGTACAGTGCAGAATTTAAGAAAAAAAATTACTTAAAATAGAAATGTGACTAACTTAACTACATTCTTCAGTTGTGTGGCAGTAGCTCAGCCATTTTCAAAATAGTGCATCTTTTGCAGAAATAAACTACTGTTTCCCAACATAGGTGGTGCGGTGTGACAAAAGGCTATATTGCTGTTTTTTGTCACATTGCATTGCGCACATAGCAAGCTGGGCAATAATCAAATGCACACTCCTACGATGTCCTCTCTCGTATGTAGCATTGGGAAATACTATTCATTTACATAAGCCAGTTCAAAAACATTAGTCTGCACAGAAATCCCTGTGTGGCAATTTACAGCTACGTTTTTTTAAAAGAGCGAAACATTTAGTTAAATGCTGCTGAGCATCACTGTGTTTTGATCCAGTTATAAAAAGTAAATGGGGTCATTTCTAGTTTTATTACATGTATTTAATGTAAAATCGTGTGTTCAAGTTAAGTGCTGTCACTTTAAGGTCTTTGTTTTTGTCAGATAAAATTGATTATAAACATAAATTATATAATCTGACAGTTACATTTTTTTTTTAAGTATAACCTCAATAAAGCCTCAATGTGGTTAGCTACTTTTTGTTCATTGCTTGTAGAGTAGCTACTTGATTATAAGTAAGTTTGGAGTAGCTTCTTCAAAATGGATATAAAAATGCAATGGTATTTACACTCATCTAAAGGATTATTAGGAACCCCTGTTCAATTTCTCATTCATGCAATTTTCTACTCAACCAATCACATGGCAGTTGCTTCAATGCATTTATGGGTGTGGTCCTGTTCAAGACAATCTCCTGAACTCCAAACTGAATGTCAGAATGGGAAAGAAAAGTGATTCAAGCAATTTTGAGCGTGGCATGGTTGTTGGTGCCAGACAGGCTGGTCTTAGTATTTCACAATCTGCTCAATTACTGGGATTTTCATGCACAACCATATCTAGGGTTTACAAAGAATGGTGTGAAAAGGAAAAAAAAAAACATCCAGTATGCGGCAATCCTGTGGGCAAAAATGCCTTGTTGATGGTAGAGATCAGAAGAGAATGGGTTGACTGATTCAAGTTGATAGAAGAGCAACTTTGAATGAAATAACCACTCGTTACAACCGAGGTATGCACCAAAGCTTTTGTGAAGCCACAACACGAACAACCTTGAGGCGGATAGGCTACAAAAGCAGAAGACCCCACCGGGTACCACTCATCTCCACTACAAATAGGAAAAAGAGGCTAAAATTTGCACAAGGTCAACAAAATTGGACAGTTGAAGACTGGAAAAATGTTGCCTGGTCTGATGAGTCTCGATTTCTGTTGAGACATTCAGATGGTAGAGTCAGAATTTGGCGTAAAAAGAATGAGAACATGGATCCATCATGTCTTGTTACAACTGTGCAGGCTGGTGGTGGTGTAGTGGTGTGGGGGATGTTTTCTTGGCACACTTTAGGCCCTTTAGAGCCAATTGGGCATCGTTTATATGCCACGGCCTACCTGAGCATTGTTTCTGACCATGTCCATCTCTTAATGACCACCATGTACCTACTTCCAGCAGGATAATGCACCATGTCATAAAGCTCGAATCCTTTCAAATTGGTTTCTTGAACATGATAATGAGTTCACTGTACTAAAATGGCCCCCACAGTCACCAGATCTCAACCCAATAGAGCATCTTTGGGATGTGGTGGAACAGGAGCTTCATGCCCTGGATGTGCATCCCACAAATCTCCATCAACTGCAAGATGCTATTCTATCAATATGGGCCAACATTTCTAAAGAATGCTTTCAGCACCTTGTTGAATCAATGCCAGGTAGAATTAAGGCAGTTCTGAAGGCGAAAAGGGGTCAAACACAGTATTAGTTTGGTGTTCCTAATAATCCTTTAGGTGAGTGTATGTGGTATCCCAAAGTATTTCAGAGAATATCATGGCATTCCCATGGCACATGTCTAAACACCCAGTAGGCAACATCAGATGTACTTGGTCTTCAAAGAGCTGCTTAGAATGTGTTCTGAAAGATATCTCCCTGCATGACACCAAAGACATCCTTATGCATGCACTTATTCTGCAAATCTTCTTTTTTTTTCACATCCAGAAACTAAAGGGTGAAATGTGATAAATGATAAAAGGACAGCCTCTTCGTGCAGGTCACTGGGAGAACAGAAATGCTCCAGATGTGTTTTTGCCTGTAGGAACATGGGCTAGAGAGGGGGGTCATGCCGTCTGTATTCAGTGAGTTAGGAGAGAATTGATGCGCATGGAACCAGAAACATTGGGGAAACTTGCATTGGGAAACCTCACTGACTCAAAATCAGGGTCAAAAGATCTGAGAAGACAGACATTGAAAATAGACATTGTTTTTCCATTAAAAATGAGCAGCATAATTTCAGAATTTGTTATGAAAGCACTGTAACACTAAATGTACAGCAACAATCCAAGAGACATAAACCTATTGAAGAAAAATATGATGGTCATGTTCTTTTGCATGATTTGAGAATTTAAAACATTTGGCCTTTTGAACAAAAGAGTTCATATGGTCAGAGTGCATATTTGTCCCCACTTAGGGAAGCATGTCCCATCAGTTTCCCTTCCTCTATGCGCCACCACATGGAAAACATGATATATCTTGAGGCCAGTGGAGTTGTTATCAATCATCTATATAAAGGTCGAATAATGTGCTGGAGGTACAGTGACACCACTTTTCTTTAAGGACTGCTAACAAGAAAAAAAGAGGGATCCTGATCCCATAGTAGGAAGCTTTAGATAATACATCTTACTGTATGTGTACAGATACAATGCAAAAAGTGCATAATACTGTACTAAATCTATAAGCACATTTTGAGGGAAATAATCTATTAACTTTCATTAAAATGGTGGACGAGACTAACCACAATCTTTATGCATTAGAAAATAAAACAGAAATACAATATCAGTCAAAACTGAATAAAACAAAAGAAAGTATTGACGCTTGACCCAACTGTGAAGACAGGAGTAATTGGCTTTACCCCGTTCAAATTGAAAAATATGTTTACATACCTACAGATACAACACTCAAACAAATTAACGCTGGGGGTTGTCATCTGTGTGATTCGTTGCCCTCCGGATAGCAGGCAGCATATTGATGTGCATGCCATGTTAAAGCTAGCGGTCTAAACCCACGTCTGGTTAAACCCCCACGAGCGGACATAATTAATGCACAAACATTGACTTTCAAACTGGCTGTGGCCCCAGGCCATGCTTTGAGGCTAATTCTGATTCCTCGCAATGGCAAAGCAAGAGATGAAGATCATTTGGCTCACTCGTGTTGATCTGAGACCTTTACCTGTTGATTCACAGTCTTTGCCATCCTACCTTCCTAAAACCTGGATATAGCCATCACTCAGCATAGCATCAGACCCCAAGCAGCGATAACATACATGCCCAGTTAAGCTGTCAATACGGGGAATGTTAATAAATCACAAATAATATTCAATGGTGACAAAAGAGACTAGTTCTAGAAGCTCAGCTAGCCAAGTTTCAAAAAGGTTATCCCAAAAGGACAAGTTCAACACTCAACTTCCATCTTTAGCAACAGTAAAGGCCACATAGAGAGAGGGCCAAATAAAGAAAGTAATCTATGCTTTGCCACACAAAGTCCCCTTTATATCAATACAACATCAAGCCAGTGAAGGGAAAGAATGGTTCCAAATGTAGGCCAGTCAATTGATTGATCTGTCTGTGACATTGAACAGGCGTCAGTCTGGATTTTGGACGGCTGCATCGATATACAAAATAAAATCTGTCACTGCAGTTTGAGTTAATTTCAGAGTTTATTCAATTTACTTATTTTTCAGAAAACTCATTTTGGAGCCACGTGAAAGGAGATGAAACACATTAAATAAGGAAGAAAAGGGTTAACATGTAGGAATAAAGTAAGGAAGAAATGGAGAGAACAATTAAATGAAAGAAATAAAAAGAAAGATAAAATTAAGGAAGGACAGAAGGAAGAAAAAAGGGTGAATGACAAAAGGAAGTGAAAAACCAAAGGACAGAATGAAGAAAGAAAAAAATGCAGCAAGGAAGGAAAACTGGAAAGAAAGGAAGAAAAGAGGGGGGATATAATGAAAGAAGGAAGGAAGGAAGATACGAAGTAATGTACTTGATGTACTTGAGCATGATCTATTCTTCCATAATCTCCTGTCAGTCAAGATATGCAACAGATCCTCAATAATAGCAACGCCTCCGTCATGAAGGACAGAAAATGCTGACAAGTGTCTTTTTATTCTAAGGCCTGCGGTTTATGGCTTAATCCATATTAATACAATCACCAGGGAGAGAGGCAAAAAAAGTGGCCATTACATTTTTCATAATCTTCCATTTCTGCGAGCCACAGATAGCAAGCATAATTAATCCCTATGATAAACGACTCACTGACGAGGATGTCATCACTTTATTTTGGAGGACGTGCGTCGGCTCTCTGTTGTTTCTGCATTAAGTTCTCTCTGAGCTTCTATTGAACACAAATTGAATAAGTAGGGTCGAATGGGAACTGTATGCATAAGTGATGAAAACTTCATGGATCAGGTGCGAGATTTTGGATGCAAGTTAATTTACACCTTAAGATTTGTGACTGTAAAGCAACAAAACTCATAAAAGAGCAATATATGTAAATGCAATAAGTAAAGCTCATTAAAATCATATCTACTTCTTTTATGAAGCGTGATATGGGTCAAAAACTTTTGAATGAGCAGGTTTTTGATGAGCGGGTTTCTCTCTCGTATTTCCCAACAGTCAAATTGGTATTTTTATATAAACTTTTATCTTCATGAGTTCAGACGCGTCATCGAAATTGATTTTCATGCAAGCATATCGTGGAGGGGATATTGACACTGTGAAAGCAATTGGCTGTAACCTTGGGCTATGTATATCTCTCATATGATCTGATGATTAATTATAACCCTCGCTGCCTGTTTACAGTACACTTCTCACATTATTTATTTCATTTAGCACTGCTATCAATGTGTACAAAAAAGATCTTACATTTCCAGATTTCATAATATCATTATTATGAAAAATGTATGTTTTAGAAGAATAAAAAAAAACATACACTGACAATGTAATTACATTGTTTTATGTAATGTAAGGCTGTCAGACAAACTCCATTAGAGACAAAAGGACAATTCATTTGTCAACAAAGAAAAAGTGCTAAAGTGATGCCCTTCTCTTGAGGACTGTAATGTAGCATAAAACAATCAACACAGTTATTATTCTCTTTACGTCTCTATCTTAATGAATATGTAATCCAATTAGCATCAAATTAGTTTGCTGTAATCTGGACACATTAGGAGACAAACAAATAATTTCCTCAGAAGATGGCTAGGATGTATACAGATCAAGCCATCATGTTGTCTGGCTATCACCAGACCAAGCTCAGTTTAAGACTGAACATTGGTCTGGGGAGTCTGCTCTGTTTTTTCTACTGCACAAGAGGCACAATCAACAAGCATTATTCAAATGACTCTGTACGCAATTGGATACTCCTTCAACCAATCAGACCACAAGAGGCGTGATCAACTCCTTGCGATCTCTTCTCTATCCGTAATCGTTTTAAACCCGCTAATAGCGCGCCAGGTGGATAAGCCAGTGTGTGATTGGTTCCCACAACAGAATCAGAAGAAATTAGTGTACAGGTTTCCAGACTGAGTTGAAGGGAGAAATCAAATCGCCGGCAGATCAGGCTGGGTTTACCTATGTGCATTTAAAAGCAATATTTATATACAGCTATACTGATTTTAAATTAAAACAATATCACACAACAAGGATTATCACATTATTGCCATAAACTGAGGCTATTATACAACCGTTACATAAAAAGTAACACTAATGGGGAATCTATATGTATACATCTATGGAGTAAGGGACTTAATAATGTGCACAATCCTCCATTACTAATCTGAAAACTGCCAAAGTCGCTAGAGTACAAGGAAGCAGCACAATGTTATATAGCTTTTGCACAATAGTTCAATAAAAAACAAAATAATACTGAGAAACTTTAGCATTATTGTCATGTTAGTTTTTTTTTTTTTTTCTCTCTGCCAACAACATTGTTTTGTGTCTCCAAGTGGCTTTGAACAGATCAGATGAAATGTTAATTGACTCTTAAAGACTGTCACCACTATTTTACAATATTGCTGTTTTTATTATATCTTTGATCAAATAAATGCAGCTTCGATCAGCATTTCTTTCAAAAACATTAACAAAAACTCACCAACCCCAATTTTTGTATTGGTAGTTTATCTGTCCATGGACATCTGTGCAAATACGCATATATGTACAGTATAAACAGCACAGCTAAACGCTACTGGCTGACACATAGCAACACACAACCTAGCGCTAGCACAAGTTTTCTGAAAGCCCCAGCTGTTTCCTTTTGGGACAGTGAATAAGTAATAGAAGGCTGTGTTAGATAAACAGGTTATGACCTTTTCTATTGAGATTGATAGTTCCATGTCAGTAGTGAGGAAAATAAATGTTCACCCTCAGCACTGCACGCTCTGATTGGACATACGGAGGGAAAGTGAGCAGTGCTTAAAGAGGTCTCTGGTGGCGGTAACCTGGAGAGAATCCAACTTGGACTACCAGCTACTCCATCACGGTAATGTGTGTAAATGTGTGTGCATATGACAACATGAGTTTCTCGTTGTCTTCAGTTTGTTCTTGACCTCATCCCAACAGGTTTCTCTATGGCAGTATGACACAAACTTGAAAAGAAAGTACAGTCAACTTCACAAGAAGGCCTGCAGCCACTCTGAATGAAGTAGTCTGGAGTTAGCCTCTCTGTACACCACAAAACTCAGAATAGCGATGGCAGATGTGACACCAATGTAAGATATAAAAGAGATGCCAGCGTCTCAGTTCGGTGAGCACCTTGAATAGGAACATCTGACATTTCTGTGTCTTTCTCACTGACTTCACCTGAACCGAACCGGGCGGCCTGGCAACTGGTAAGCGCCCCCGCCTGGTCTCCAGTGACCACCTACTGCAATAAAAGACATGCGGACCGTTTCACACGAAAGAGCACTTCACCTTTAAGTTAAAAACACTTTAGCTCTGTTTCAAAACCTAGCGATCTGCCATACTGCCAACCGCCTTCTAAAGCAGCCTCCTAACGTAAAGGGAACCTCAGAAATGAATCATTTGGAACACTCAACATGGAGGCAACTTACAAAATGTTATAAATTACCTTCAGTTATTCTCTCTCCCATAAAACTCATAGTCAGCACATTTCCAAAATAAAAGTTTTTAACATTAACAACCTTACTGACAACAAACAATCATTCTTTTAAAGTATTTATAGTATTAAGTTCTTATTCTGATGTGATTGTTTTTGCCAAATTCTTAAACCTTGCACAACTGCTTATCCCAGGATAACAAAATTATTCAAACAGATAAATAAATGTAAATATAAAAAAGTGTAACAGATCAATGAGTCAAGGTTATATTTTCAAAGCATTTGACAAAACAGTATTTAAAAATAATATAGTCAAAAATTGTTTTATTATTCTTTTTTTAAATAAGCTGTATAAAATCCAAACTGTCCTCCAAAATACGAAAAACGTCTCTATAGGTCGTTTTTCAAACACCTTATCACAACATTTATTTGCATTTTAAAGTCATGTGCCCTCTAACTGCCGTAAAAATAATGACTGTTATGTGACGTCATGAAATGACGTATAACTGCTGTAACCAATCAAAATGCGTGTTTATTTTAATGCAGTGTGTGGACTTTTTTACCACCATTTGTCATATTCGCGTTTTGCAAAAATGATACACCCACCCCATCCCTAAACCTACCCAGTAATTTATAGTGCATACACACTTTATGAGCATGTGTTCCCTGGGATCAGGGAACTCCCTATGGCATGATCACATGTTGTTGTATATTGCAATGCTTTACTAATTGAGCTATGCAAAACCTGAATGTTACAGATAAAAGGGAAAAATGCTTTCAAATGAAAGTGCCCTTTTGTCAATAGGAGCACAGCTTTAGAAAACTCTCCTGTGGGTCATATTTCATGAATAATATATTTTGTCGATAGGGGCACAACTTTAGTAAACGCTCCAATGGGTCGTATTTCAAGGAAGTGACAAACAACCTATTAGGCGTATTGGTTGGATTGCATGTTGATAAAATTATGTATTTTAATCCTTTTTCATGGCTGAAAAGTCAAATGTTTGTCATTTTTAATAATGACCCACTGATCTACTAATAATAAACATATATGGAATATAGTTTTAAATAAAATATATATTTCTTTAATTCTAAAATATAATCTACGGTATTAATACTTTTCAGTAGTGAATGAATTACACATTTATAAGCAACAATTCTCCAGCATTTTCATAGTGTCTTCTGGGATTAGCTCCTCTGCACATGTTAAAATGAGGCCTCGGAAGCAACTCGGTTTTGGAACATAATAATTCTGTCACTCATCCCTCATATTTATTGTTAAATAAAGGCAGCTGCACTTGAGCTTGAGTCTCATGATGACTTTAGGTCATATATACCTGGGCTGTTTGTTTGGAATAGCCACAACGGAAAGCCATTCTGCCCTATTCTCCGTTTGACATTCTCAATATATCTTCCTTTCAAAAAATGACAACGAATATCTCCCTGATGTCATTTAACAGTCTTACCTGCCACAGTCCCTGCTGTACTTGAAATGATATTTACTGTTCGGATAGCAAATCGCACCATCACGACAGGCATTTGTTTCTATTAGCCATTCAATCTCAGTTTTCAGAGCTCCTGTGGGGGATTGCATTTATTATCCGCAATCTTAAATGACAGCTCGTGAAAAATAAACAAACATGTTTATAAAATTAAACAAAACAGGAGCAAGGTTTCTGCAGTTTTTATAAAGAGCTTTTTAAGACCAAGTAAAAAAAAATAAAAAATGAAGAAAGTGAAGGAAATTCACAACATGTAAATAGGTTCTGTTGTTTTAGCAACACTGTTCCATTTGTTTAACCTTCAACAGATCTCCATTACTTTTTAATTCATTTTACAAACAAAGCTTACACACCACTAGAATATGGACACAACTTGTACCTTCTTATCCTACTGCAAAAAAACTAATACTCTTGGTGTTCCAAGTCTTTTTGTCTTGTTGTCTATAGTGCAAATATTGCAATCTACTTGAGAGGAAAAATTATATAAGTCTTGTTTTCTGTGAAATGGTGATTAAATATAAATGATTAAAATGAACAAATAGCTGGCAGTGGCTTCAGAAAACTTAATTAAACTTGATCCAAAGCTTAAATCATACCACATTGACATATTTGTTTATATTTTAAGTGTAAACTCAGTGTCTTGACTTTTCAAAAAACTAGACTTCATGTCTTCTTTTTGGTATCCCAGTAAATGTATCTTGATTTAAAGATATTGTGCTTGAAAACAAGACAAAAATCAATCCATACAAAAACACTGAGGAAAATAGTGCAAGGAACATTCAATGCCATGACTTCATGAATTTAAGACTTTATGCTCCGATGCTCTTTTTCAGGCCGTAATTTGCGGAAGGGCTAATTAAGACCCACAGAAACCCTGAGGAGGACAAAAAGACCACAGTCCTTAAAAGCCACAAGTGAAGTGACAACAGCTTCGCTTAGTAACGCTTAGTTTCTCAGAGCACGCCATGGATTCCCGGTTCAGTCAAGGTTTTATTACAACGGAATCTCCACAATCTGTTTCACGTGTCAGAGCCGCGTGGGCGATGTGTGCGCCTGGACCAGGGTCCAAGAAGCTATATTAAACCGTCTGCTGGTTGCAAATTTAGAAGCGACAGCCAAATAAAGTGTCACACTGCATTTTTCACCAGCAGATTAAAGCAATGTAGGCTTGAATTACAACAAATTAGATGTAAAAATGGGAAATAAAGCAAGCAGATGACTGAAGATGGCTGATGCACCAGAGCACACTGGTGACATATGGACAACCAGCGGCAGTGACTGAAAGAGATCTATCTATCTATCTATCTATCTATCTATCTATCTATCTATCTATCTATCTATCTATCTATCTATCTATCTATCTATCTATCTATCTATCTATCTATCTATCTATCTATCTATCTATCTATCTATCTATCTATCTATCTATCTATCTATCTATCTATCTATCTATCTATCTATCTATCTATCTATCTATCTATCTATCTATCTATGGCAGATGCCTAATAAGTGTCCCACTTGTAGCAGAACAAACAGTAGCACAAACTATTTAGAAATGTACACTGAAAAGAGTGCATTTGCTCTTTGCCATTTCAGTTAACCTTACTAAAGAAATAACTGCACATATTATTAAAACATGCCGGCGACTGAACATTTACAGGCACGTGACCTAGTTCGGCTTAAGGACCAGCGCTTTAAAAAGCACTGAAATTGAGCAATACAGTTTATTAAACCTCTGAAAACAGGGCAGCAACCGTAATTGATTCATCATGTTGGTTGGGGCAGGGGGCTCATTGAATGTCTACGGCTGCCATAGACGGTCATATAGAAATCATACTGACGAGAAATACATCCGAGAGAAAGAGGGTGCAGAGTTGTCTGGACTCATAAGAGCAGATGAAAGCGTGACTTCCCACTTTGATGCCCTCAGATGTGAGAGATCATGACAGAGCTGGAACATGCAGTGCCGAAGATGATGTGCTCGTCCGTTTGTGCTCAACTTTACCACAATAGAAGGGAAAAAAAAAACACCCACTGCTTGGCTTTTCAGAATGATTTCACGCAGGGCACAAATGCCTTCTGTGAAGCTCTATAAAGCCACCAGGGGCATGGTGCCCTGGACCAGGAGATCTATCTCATATTAAAAGAAGAACCTCCGAAATGTGAGCGTGACCCCAAAGGCTGGACTACCACAGTCCACACTGGAGGGATGAGGTGCTTGCATGTATTTCTATGGTCCCTTTTGTGTTTGTAACATTTTGTGTGGGTAGACTTTTCAGGAAGTTAACGTTTAAGAAGAGGAGAGCAAAGTTGCATCACTATGTCAAATCTACAGCAATCCATCACTCTTATTTGAGAGTGTTATGAAAGAGTTCCTTCAATAGTGCCTTATTAAATAGTAAATTACATTAAACGCTCTCAATCCACATAGCTGAAGAAAACAGAAATACCATTTAAAAGTTTGAGGTTGGCAAGTTTTTGAAACAAGGCTGTATTTATTTGTTAAAAAAATACAGCAAAAAAAAAGTCATTTTGAGAAATATGATTGAAATGACATTGTACAATTTAAAATAATGTTTTCTATTATATTTTTTTTTAAAGTAATTTATTTATGTAATTTCAAAGCTACATTTTTTCAGCATCATTACTCCTGTCTTTAGTATCACATGATCCTGCTGATTAAGTGCTTATAAAACATCTATTATGTTGAAAACAGTTGAGAATTATAATTTTAACAATGATTTTCCAGAAATCGTGATGAATTTTTCAGGTTTCTTTTTTCAGTAGAAGGTTCAAAGAACAGCATTTATTTAAATGCACTACTACTACTACTACTATTAATAATTCGATTTATTCCATAAAAACCATACTTTTATCTGACAACGAAATTTGAATGTCTAAAACTTAGATTACATTTTGATTTAAAAAAATAAATAAATTATAAATAAATAAATAAAACAAAGCATAGTTGCTTTCAGGCATTACGAAATGTCTCTAAAATAAGAGAAAACAGTCCTTTACTGTGTTTCTATGGGAAGAATCACCCAGCCCCCTTCTCACTGCGGCCCAGCTTCCATCAGAAAACCCCATCTCCATTACTCTTCCCCAATGCGGTATAGTGAACATACACCCTGGCCCGCGAAGGTTAACCTTCAGTCATCAATCACAATTGTCGGAGTGTGAGGTGCTGCAGCACAACTCTACCATGATATATTACACATATAAGTAGAGGCATCTTAAGGTGGCTATAAGAGCCCGGGACCTAATTTACAAGCCAGGCCTAATGCACCTTATTGTGAAGCTAACAGTGTAGTGCATACATGCACTTATGTCCCTGGATGCTCTCGACGAACTAATGCACCTCTCGCATGCCAAGCCCGTAATGGCACTCTCACTGTTATGGATAGAGATACTATCAGCACAGCAAATTATCCTTCATGCATGGGATTTCAGCTGTGTATTTTGGGATGCAATAGAATAGAATAGAATAGAATAGAATAGAATAGAATAGAATAGAATAGAATAGAATAGAATAGAATAGAATAGAATAGAATAGAATAGAATAGAAGCTGTTTTTTTACAGCTTGGCTCCTGGACCTCCAATTCCTCTCTCTTTTCTCACTCTCGCACTGACTGGAGAGAGATGGACAGAGATGAATCTGTAAATATTCTGTGTATAGTGGAGTGGAGACTTCCATATTACCTATACAATGATGTCTGGAACTTGAAGTTTATGGGACTCCCCTATATAACGTATGAAACAACATCACTGTATTCTTTTTTACATTACCTTACTCTACAGTGGGCTTAAAGATAGATAGACTGAAGCTCACTTCAAAATTTCAATTCTGTCATAATTTATTCACCTTCACCTCATTCCAAAGCTGTATGACTTTCCACTATAAAATACAAAACAGAGCATTTGAAAATAAATATAATAATAACAATTCGTGGTGAGGTGGGCAAGCGAGAGACGTGGGAGGAGCGAGTGAGACCGGTGCGTGATCTCGAGTCCTCTCATGAGGGAGCTCGGAGGCATATAAGGACGAGCAACACCAGGGAAAGACGAGAGAGGGTCCCTCATGGATGACTGCCGCGCACACACATAATAAAACATGTCCTTATATGCCTCCGAGCTCCCTCATGAGAGGACTCGAGACTATGCATACACCACCAATCGATCACTGTAGAGAATGTTATAAGATGCTATAATGTCCGCCTCATTCTGTGATGTTATTTCAAACACTCGGTTACAGTAAATGTTGTCATCTCTTTTGTTGAACAACAGGCTTGTAAATGCTTCTCATTACAATTTTGGAAAGATGTTAGGCACATGTTGCTTTTGGCTTTTCACAGTGTTGGTCTGGTTTCACACTCAACTTGATTCTGTCGAACGCCATGGTGCATTTCCATTCATCTTGCAACAGACAGCCGTAAATATACTGTTTTTTTTATTAATTTGGTGCCATTATCCACAGCTAAGTAAACGACACTTGAGTTTACTGTATGTGAGTAGCGTACTCTTTTGAGGAGACAGTGGATTGCCATTCATTTTCCACCCTGACTGCAGGCTCACTCTCACTCATATCGAAGGTACATAATAATGTCATCCCTTACATGTGTTTTATTGAACTTAATACATCGTAATTGGCTAAAATGCAGGCACAGATTACTTTTTTCCTGAACAAGTGCTCACCCGAGTCCGTGTTGCTTTCACATTCAAGTGAATCGCGGCACAGTTCGAGTGCCACCGAACTCAGACCACCTCCTCCAGGGAGTTTGGTACCCCAAGTGCGCACCGAGCTCCGCATGACAGCTTTCACATTAGCATTATTGTGCGATGGTGATATGAGCCGTGTCATTTGAAGGGTCAGTCACTTTTGTCCACCAGAGCTCCTGTCAGCTTTGTGTTCTAAGCGCAATTCAAATGCTCCGCTCTCCACCCAGGTATAAAAGCTGCTATCGGTTAATGAAGATTTTGCGGATGAATTCACAGCTCGGATTGGACTCTTGACGTGTCAAAAGTGATAAGAATTTTCAGCTTTCTGAACTTTGCCATCGTTGACATTTCTTTTGACTTGACTCCCGTTGATACAGACTGTAAGTTGCTGTGTGATTCTAGATATTGTGAGACTCACACCTGTAAGTAAATGTGGTTGTCAATCTCAAAAATTGACAGTGTGAATGCAGCCTTTGAGAGTTTGGTTCACAACATTCTTCAAAGTCTTATTTTGTGTTTCTCATAAGAAAGAAAGCTTTACAAGTTTGGAAATACATGAGGGTAAGTAAATGATGACAATTTCTAGGTGAATAGAATTAATATTACTGTGATAACATCTGCAACAATCAGCAGGGAACATCCAATAAAGAACTAAATGCAGCTGTCCTATTCCATAAATAATTTAGGAAACCTTTTAAAGAACTTCTTACAGCTTTATCATTGTGTTTAAACACTATTAAAGCATCATTAGAGTATCTGCTTTCTTAAGTTCATTGTAAAGCATAATTGGAATTAGAACTATGGCCTGTTTTCAGTGGTGTGCACGGGGGTGGGGGGTGGTTGGTGCTTGGCTGGAGGGAGGTTGAGCCCCTGCACCTTTGAAAGTGCCCTTTTAGATCGCACCACAGTGCCCCCAACGAAGGCGATCTCTACAGAGGAGGAGGATCTATTTATTATTTATCATTTATTATTATTAAACATTTCGTTAGGCAGTTTATTACCATTTTTAGAACATTAGAACATTTTTAGAATTTTTTATTGAAAGTAAATGCCTTTTTGATGTGATATGTGATAGAAAAAGAGAGTAGAGCGGGCCCTGCAAAAGGTGGATTCGAACTTGGGTCAATCGCATCAAAACCTAGATCTTTAAACCTTATGCTTTACTGACTAAACCACTGAAAAAGTTGAAGTACAGCTTCAGTACAGCATTTCTTCGTATCTTTTCCTCCCAAACAGGCACTGTTAGGTGGAGCTAGTGCGAATAGCGTTTGCCAACAATGCACGCTATTTGCACTTGGTGCACCAGGCGCATGGTCTAAAAGGGTCATCCCTGCTCTCTTAATGAGTAATGGGTGTGTTTTGGGTGTAACGCCTAACAAACTAATCAGAGGCTCATCTCCAATTCCCTTTAAAAGCCAGTGGCGCTTGTGCTATGACGGATTCGCTATTTACAGGGCAGAATTTGCAAGTGGAAAAACTGGATACTTCTCAGAGAGGAATCATGAAAGGGCACCAGGACATGAAAATGAAACTGCGTCGAGCTGAAAATAGCAAAAAACACTTGCATCACATTGTGCCGGGTGTATTATAGAGCCCTTAATAATCATTTGTCGTCTTATATTTAAAAAAAGGAAGATATTAGGTAGAAACTAAATCAGCAGGTGCAATTAAGTCAAATTACAACAAAGCATCTACTTTTTCTACTTTACAAACAAATAAAAAAATAAAAAAACACATAGCAGCCAGAAGAAAGCAAGGTTACAAGTCAGTAAAAAGATCAAGTAACACTTCAGGTGAAGACACGCCATTAAAACACAACAATAAATCCCTCTTACTGTGCTTTGTCCTCTCCGCCTAAATACTCAGTAATTAATTCTCACTTTCCCTCAATTCACAATCAACCTGGAGGTTTTGCTTTGGCCTAACAATCACAATAAATTAAACTGTCCTCTGCTCCCGCAGGTAAAAGCCATTCAATAAAAGCCGCCCAGAAATCTGTTATGCAATCTATTCTAAAGGCCGGAACACACCAAGCCGACGGTCGGCCGTCGGGCAGTTTTTGTGCGTCGGCCAACTAAGTTTCCTCGGTGTGTTCCACACAGTTCCACGCCGTCGGCTGGCGTTGGTCCTCGTCGGCTGTTTTTCAGCCGATTCGACATGTTAAATCGGCGTCGCGGCATGTCGGTCAGTCGGGACATATGATCGTTCTGATTTGCTGTTCAGCTAGCGAACCAGTGCACGAGAAAATAAAACGGAAGTGACGAAGCAAGTAAACGACAGAGTCAAGAGGGAACACAGAACGCCTGTCTCCTCCATAGACAGTAAAAGAAAGGTGTCGTCTCATTTGATTATATTCCTCATTACGATACATGTTAACACATGTTAATATATATGGCTGTGTAGACCGAGGCAAGTGAAGACAAACTGATCAGCATGATCCAGCAAAGGCCAGCTTAGTATCACACTACGGGAAAATGTTAACGTTATGTCAACTGTGTGGCGAAAGCAGAACCGTGGCGTGAGATCGCAAATAAAGTTGTCATGTCAGGTAAGATTTCCTTTTTGCAATATTTTTTTCTTCTTCAGTAGTCCATATTCAAAAAAACTGCATGTTAGATTGTTGTGTGCAACTTTCATCTTTGCACAGCAGTTAATTTCACATTCAAAATGCACTAAAGATATCAAAACACTTAATGCATGTCTTCATGTCCAAAAGCAATGATAAATCCACAGTTTAGCCCTCATATATTTCGGTTGTACTAACTGTGTGGAGAGTTTTGCAAAAGTGACCTAAATGTATTGAGAAATGTGTTCAAGCGACTGTAAAAAAAAATGCTGTCATCCAGAATACATCCAGTTAATAGTAGAACAAAAATGAACATTACAATAGCCATGAAATTGACATAACTCAGCGTAATGTTTTTTTATTTTTTTTATTGTCCCTCAGAGAAAGAGCTCAAGAAGCGGTGGGATTCATTGCGAACCCACATGTGTTACAAGAAACATGGACCCTCAGGAAGTTCTGGAGCTCAGAAGACCCACCTGCAGTTTCTAGAACCTCACACAAAAAGGAAGGAGTGCACCTCAAATCTAACTATCAGGGTACACACACACACACACACACACACATATATATATATATATATGTATGTATGTATGTATGTGTGTGTGTGTGTATAATTTATTTTATTTATTTTTTCTTTCCATTTGGACAAATGAACATTTTGCTTTTGGTAAAGTGGCCAATGAATGTTCAGATGGGTCTATTTACAAGTAATTCAACAAATCAACTTCCACAATGTGCATCTGAATAGATCCATTTAGCCAATTTGCAGGGTATTGTTTTAGCTATGCCCTGTTATTGTTATGGGTTATTGGTGATTAAGTGTAAGAATCTATTGTATCACATTGTTCACATTTTGATTGTTTCTTTAAGGAACCTTTGTCTGAAAGTGAATCCTGTTTACCCTCAGATGGTACCAACAGTGACACCTGGATTGGCACCCGTGAGGAGCCCAGCTTCATTACGGCGGAGCTACGGCCCAGTACACCCTTGGCTGAATCTACACATATAGCTACTTTTATAGCTATTCTCTATATAGCTATTTGTGCCCATTGTACTGAACATTGGAAAATAAAAAACTTTGACTTTGGGTACTTGCATTCACAGTTCTTTATGTAAAAAAGGATCACAAAACACAAGATGATGCAGAATTCTAACCCTTATTTTGCTATTTGACATCTAACTAGCAGGGTAAATAAACACATCTGTATTGATGTTTTAATTTAAGAATAAATAGATTTTCAATTAATAGAGACATATTTTCATAATGTGTTACTTCCACAATACAATGTTATCAAAGTGCAATATCTGTAAATTAATAGTTAGCATGGTTACTGTCAGTTAAGTTCAGTGTATGGTTTAGTGTTACATTATTTTCATTAACATTTCTGTGCCACTGGAGATTTCATTTCCAAACTGCTGTTATGTGATGTGCAAGAAGCAGCATGATATCATTTTGAAGAAATGTCACCATAGGCAAGTTTCCAATGAAAAAAATATATACAAATTCTGTCATAATTCATTGAACTAGCACCAAGCATTGTCACAAACATAATTTACTGTAAATCAGAATGCGTCATACACATATATTTATTTTAACAATCCTTATAAGTGGCCATTGCTCAGATTGTGTCACATTAACTTCCACAATGCATCTGAATGAGCCAATTTGCAGGGTATTGTTTGAGCTATGCCCTGTTATTGTTATGGTTCATTGATAGGTGAACAAGTGTAATAATCTATGGTTTCACATTTTGACTTCGGGTATGGTTTCACCCATTTAGTGAGCGTTTCTTTGTATTTTTCGCGTCCGCTTCTACCTTTCCTCTTCCACAAGTAAAAGACCAAGGGCTGACAACGGCAATGCCATTTGCAACGTTCTGAAATGCACGAATCCGTCTGTGTGGGGAAACGAAAACGACAGCTGATATCTTTATAGCTCTTCCGGTTTCCCGCTTCGAATAACGAAAACAGACTACTGCCACCAGCTGGGACGGAAAGGTATTTCCTCTAACGCAGGCGCAGAACGGACGCGCTATTGGCCGTCTGATGTCGAGCGTCGGCTTGGTGTGTCAGGGCAACTTTGGACCGCTTTGGACCCAAGACGCTGCCGACGTGAGCCAACGTGAGCCGACTCAGCAGTTTGCTTTCGTCGCCACTAGTTGATCGGCGTCGGCTTGGTGTGTTCCTAGCTTAAGAAGCCCCGAGGAATGAGAGCTGCACCCACAAAGTTTTATTTGTTTGTTTGTTTATTTTTCAAAGCGAGTGCGTGACTACAGGTTGTTTGTAGAACTACTCTATTCATGTTACTCTTTACAAGCTACAGAGACACTTTGTTCATTTTGCTGATGCACACCCTGAGTTTACTTATAGAAATGCCAGGATTCCTTCAAAATCTTCAGCATGAAGAGCTGTCGCTTCTTCCATGAGCAAAGAAGCTGCTACATTTTCACAAGCAGGCTGATGTGTTAATTTAATTTAGCTTATGATCTTACTTGGATTAAGATAATAGGAAAATACTGCTAAGAAGGCAAATTCCTAACTGCAGTGTCTTAATGGGGTCAGCAGATGGATTACGGCAGTAAATAAACAAAGTCAGAGTCAGCGTTACATGACTGAAAGCCGGAGATTCAGAGTGAAAAAGGTCTAGTCACACCAAGTCCAGTTAAAGTAATAAGACTTTTAAAACAAAAAATATTCATGCTAAAATATTATACTAAATATTCTTTTGTATAATTCATACTAATGATTTATACTAAAGTTCATCATTCAGCATGAATGTTTTATTTTTTACATTTTACCAGAAAAATCATCATTTAAGAAAACCTTGTTCTGTCAAAAAACAAAATGTCAAACAATTCAAACTGAACAGGATTTTTAAAGGCTAAGCCATTAACGTAAAGTAAATCCATTAAAGGAGGACTATGCACTCCTTTCCGTCCACTAGAGGTCGTCTATTCAAAACAAAGGTGTAGTTTGATGACGCAAAGTTTGAGCGCAGCATCTTGGGACATGTGGTCTTCACCTCACAGCCGTTGGAAAATAGGACTCGGGCAGAAATCATGTTCATGAATGCGGTTATTAACGTTACTGTAGTGTGAAGCAGAGCAGGACTGAGTGTTGTGGAGCTGAGCAAGGCCGCTGGAACGAATGTTACACAAATACCCGCCTCGCGAGCACCGTGACTTTTATTATGACTGGGACGGGACACGTTCGCCGACCGTCTGCACTATTACTGCTCTTCCGGTTATGATTATGAGGTAATGCAACTCTGTTTATCATATTAGATACATTTAAGTGTGTTGAAAATGTTGTTATGACGTTACTCCACGCATTCACTTGTTCACACTGCTAAGAGTAAAGCGCTTCTGCCAAATAAAACACGACACCGACGGTAACGCAGAAACGACTTCCTCAGACGCTATGCTGAAACGTCCCGGATCCTTGGTTAAAATAGCAATTTTCTCACAATTTACAAATAGTTGGAAACATCTGGGATATTGTAGGTACTCAACTGAACAAAATATACAACACTGGCCTAGTGGTTTTTGGATATTTTACTGCAAAAATACTACATAGTGCACCTTTAACATGTTGAAGAGAGTATGAAAGAATTAGACAATATTTCATTAGTTCTCTCATTTTTAGTAATATTCACTAGTAGCATCGTTTCCCATAAAAACATGAATTCTCTGTTAGCTGTCCTACCACTTGTTCAACAATATCTTCTCTGGTATTTTCTTGAATGGGAAAGTGTCCTACAGCACCATACAAAAGTTTGGAAATAATCTAGCAGTATCTACATAAACCAATAATATCAATTCTTGGCATAAATGCATTTAAGTAACATGAAATTATCATTGAAGATCAGCAATAATGATTTTATTTTTGATTACATAAAAATAGCAATCACAGTCACAGTCAGACGCCCATTTGACAGCTGTAACGCCTGATTACTGGATAAAACCCTTGTTGATAGAAAATTAAGGTTAGTGTACAACAGACAAATTAGAAAACAGTTCAAAGGTGCTCTATGTAAGTTTTGAATTTAGTAAAGAATAAAAATACCATACTATGTTTGCATATATTTAGGAAACATGCCAAGTCCACATACTAATTTCTCTGAAAAACAATGTAACAGCCAGTTATTCTACTGTGAAATGTGTGTTGCGTTTCGAAATGCCTGTTTTAGTTTTTGTCTGTGCGTTAACGCACGTTGCAAATTTACCCAAAAGTATTTCGACACTACGGGTTGCCAGTAGACGGAAAACAGCGTATTGCGGCCATGGAAGCCAGCAAACAAACTCGGTCCGAGATCGCAGATTTTACCGGACCTAAAAACCCTCGGCATCCATCTAAAAATGAGAGCATATTAAAACACAGATAAATAAACTCACTAACTTACAATGTGCAAGTCTCCTTGGCTTCCATCGTCAATTGCACTCATTCCTGTTGCGTGTCCTCAAACTGGCAACCCAAGTGTCGAGTCTGTGTTTGAATGTTTTGATATTGTAAGTTAACTTTTGCAGGGCACTGTTAGACATTTTCCCATTAAGGAAAATAATATAATATGTCAGTGCAATTGTTTTGTCTCAAGATTCACACCAATAATGTTTTTTTGTTTTGTTTGTTTTTTATAGGGCACGTTTACAAAATTTTACTAAGGCCTAATCCTGGCTTAATCTAATAAATACAAGTAACTAAATGCATCCCTTGTATAACTAGGGTTCCACGGACCCGTGTTGAAAAAAAACTGTTGCAGTACCGAACACTTCATCATCAAAGTGGAATAACTCAACAGTTTGCACAACATTACAGATTATGATTGCTGAGGGATTGAGTTATTGATCTTGCTCCTTCAAACATCAGGATGATTAGCTGGAAGGTCAGCAGCTGTACTTCAGTTAATGTGAGGGGGGGGGGGGTCGTTTATCTACTATGACTGTCAAAACAAATCATGTAATATGCTTCGTACATTCAATTTGGTTTAAACAAACTAAAGCAATTATGCGCAGACAATGACGTAAATAATCACAAATAAACCTGTCAAGTCAAACACTTAATTAGCACATCCACCTGTCAGAATCACTACACATTCATGCGTTCACTCTCTCAACAGCACTCTAACGACTTAATTGATTTCCAAAATTCGTTTAGCCTTATTTTATTCGCACTTATTCTCCATCTTCCTGCACCGAATAGATGTTTGCAGCACAAACCCATTTTAAAAGTCAACAGACCATGTAAAGACGTTACTCAAGCTAAAATGCTTTCTAATTCAATGTGTGTGAAGTTAAGTTGCTGCGCAGATCAAGGCAGCTGGGTTTGGGTCTTCACAAAGAATTTGTTGCCTTATTTGATTAGACCTGGTTTCTCAGATATGAGACTAGGCAGGTCATTGATGGTTTGCTGAACATGCTCAAAGCTCAAAGTTGCATATTCTAGCATAATCATACCAAGTCTTTAGTAGTGCATAAGCAGCTGGACGTGACAGACAGAGAGAGACAAACATGACATTAGAAGAGAGCAGTTGCCACTTCACATTTTCCTCCTGGAAGAGTTGTGAGCTTTAATTGATTTTCCATCAGGGAAATGGACTATGGATCCCGGTTCCAACACTTCATGAGCATTTCCTATGATAAAAAAAATCTGCCCTTCAAACCAGGTTTTCTCCTCCAACTTAAAGCTCGTAGCCGACGACCTGTGAAATAAGAAGAGTTTCCCCGCTTCCAGCGGCTCCTACCTCATCTTGGTTGCTCACAATCCACTCATGCACAGTTTTCAGGGCGATTTCTGCTGCCGGCTCATTGGGGAAACCTGTGGATATAGCGAGAAGAAAGATTCAGCTTTGAATTTGCGCCATAGAAAAAGACTAGCACATGTACTCACACTTTAACACGTATGCAAACATCACCATATGGCTGTTTGCTGCTCAACTCTCTCCACACTTTCTGTGGTTATTACAAACAACAATCTGTTGAGAATGCACACAAATACAACACTGAACAATCTCACTACTTGCCCGTCCAAACAAACGCCCACTTTTTAATTATTATCCCAGCACCGTCGCTGCAATAGGCCTGTAATCCACATGACTGTTTGTACATACCTATCGCACATCCCCAAATGTGGCCTATTAGCTATATTTATCACGGGTGCTTGCCAATTCCTTGTAGATTTACTGATCCATTAAGTTGCGTCAACATAATCATTTACACTGTACTGCCATCTGTGGCAGGTGCCGGGGTCGTCACACCACGATCTTGATGAGAAAGTAATGACACATTGACCAGTGAACGTAAGAGATGATGCCACTAACTGCCATATTAACCACCAGAGCCCGAGCTGAGATGGGAAACCAGTCATGGTGTTAACACAGCGTATCGATTGAGAATAAATAGACTGGAGGAGATTAATATTTAATATTGCTGGAGGAGGAGAGGAGAGGAGATGAGGAGGAGGGGGTCATCAAATGAGTGCTTTTCCATTTTAAAAAGGTGAATTTAAAGTACATTTCTGACAGATTATAAACATTCTAACAGAAAAATGTGTTAAAGATCGAGTGAGAAGAGTTCATTTGATCATTCACTTTTTTTTTTCCTTTTCAAAAGTAATCTGTCAGAAAATATAATGTTAAATATAATGCTAATATTCTATAATTAGTTTTTTTATTATATACTTGGAATATTTAATGCAAAATAACAATATAAAATAATAATATTATAATCTAAAACAATGTGTTATATTAATACATTATATTAATTATAAACATACTTTATGCAGTTAATTAAAGTGGTGGTTGCATGCGATTTCACTTTTTTAACTTTAGTTAGTGTGTAATGTTGCTGCTTGAGCATAAACAGTATCTGCAAAGTTACAGCGCTGAAAGTTCAATGCAAACGGAGATATTGTCTTGTAAAGTTACGGCAGTTTATTGCCTACAAAAATGGACGGTTTGGACTACAACAAGCTTCTTTTCTGGGTTGGTGACATCATAAACCCTAGCTAGTCACCGCAGATGTGACTTCTGCCTGTAATGGTAAGGGGTGCAAACGGAAGCAAACGAGCCGTTCAAAGGACATGGAGACAGCGGTGTGAAATAAAGGTCAAATATAAGAAAAATACAGCGTTTTAAAAGAAAAGAAGTATTAAGACATGTTATACTGCACCCCATAAACACAACCAAACCTAGAAAAACTCCACGGAACCACCCTTTTAAATACTTTAAGAATTAATACTTGTATTCAGCAAGGACGGATTAAAATGATCAAACTTGACAGTCAATACATTTATAATGTTAATGTTATTTTGAACATTCTTTTGAACAGAAAAAAAGTCCATAAAAATGTTTTATGAGCACTACCTTATAATGATTTATTAAGGATTATGTGACACTGAAGACTGGAGTAACGATGCTAAGAAAAACTTTAGAGGAATAATTAGAGGAATAATTGTTTTAATAAAAGTTATTTGAAATTATAGTCATATTTTTTACTGCATTTCTGTTTAAATAAATGCTGATCATTTGGTGAACTTTTTCTTTATTTTTAGTGTGTATATTATATATATATATATATATATATATATATATATATATATATATATATATATATATATATATATATATATATATATATATATATATATATATATATATATATATATATATATATATATATATATATATATATATATATATATAGTTAAGTACACACACACACACCAGTTAAATCTGTGTTGCCGAGTGACAGGCAAAAACATCACTGCTCTAGAGGAGGAATGGGCCAAACTACCAGCAACAGTGTGTAAAAACCTTGTGGCGACTTACAGAAAACATTTGACCTGTTATTTCCAACAAACGGTACATAACAAAGTATTGAGATTAACTTATAACAAATACTTATTTTCCACCATACTTTGCAAATAAATTCTTTAAAAATCAGACAATGTGATTTTCTGGATTTTTTTTTCTCATTCTGTCTTTTCTGATAGTTGAAGTGTACCTTTGATGAAAATTACAGGACTCTCACATATTTTTAAGTGGGAGAACTTGCACAATTGGTGTCTGACTAAATACTTATTTTTGCCCCACTGTATATATATAAAAATAAATAAATAAAAACCTATCAATATTTTACTTTTGGATTTTATATAATAAGAAAAATGCTGATATGAATACAGGTACAAACAGCACCTGTTTTGTAGAAATGATTCCTCTGTTACCCAGCGAGTGGCGGCACTGACCCTGAAGGTTCATCTCGGCCCTCTGACGCCAGGGTGATAGGAGACGTAATTAACACATGGCTGAGGAGATGTTTTCCCTGTCTGTTTCACCTCTCTATCTGCTCAGCAGCCTGACACAGCGCTCTCCGTGTCTCCTGACGTCCTGTCTGGGCCTTTCAACACCAAATAATTTGGGGATCCGTTGGATGTGAGGGAGTCTCACACCAGCCCTCTCCTGTCAGTCTCTGCCCCATCTATTCCCTGTTTGTATGCTTCTGCGGTCTTCTAGCTCTCTCTCTCTCTCTTTCTGACAGGCAGAATCACTGAATGATATCTTCTCCTGGCTGGATGCCGTCAGACCTGAACTTTAGGTCAAGAATGTGCGTGAGAAACCGATAAACCTATTATCTCTCTTGAGAATAATCCCCATCCAGAACCATAGGAAAACAAGCACACTTTTGGCTCCTTTTCACAAGAAACAAAATACAGAGAAACAGATGAAATTGCTGTTTACAAACAAATGCTCGAGTGTGATGCTTCCTTGCTCTTCAGGTGACCCGTAAAATAGCAGTTTTAAATTAATGCTTTATTCAAATTGATCCAAAAATGACCAGAGCTGTGTGTAAGGGTTGAAATGCTCTGTAAAGACTTCCATCAAGATCAGTGGCTTTGGATGAATACAAGCTTTGACAAATTCACACGCAGTAAATCAACATTACCAAATATTATTACTTGTGCAATGAAATCGAGCATAGAGAATAAATAGATTTGCACCTTTGTTTGTTTTTTTGCGTGTATGTGTGTGTATATATATATATATATATATATATATATATATATATATATATATATATATATATATATATATATATATATATATATATATATATATATATATATATATATATATATATATATATATATATATATATATATAAACAGTTACCTTATATTTCTGAGCTGATCAATTTAACTACAAATATGTATATTATAATACAGTCTTGTGAAATAAAAGTACGCCCGTTTGAATTTTATGGTTTTACGTATCAGGAGGATATCATAAAAAATCATCTGGTTCTTAGCAGGTCTTAAAATTAGGTAAATACAACTTCAGATGAACAACAACACACGACTTATTACACTGTGTCATGGTTTATTTAACAAAAAAAGTCTAAATGGAGAAGCCATGTGTGTCATACTAAGTACAGCCTATGATTGACTAGCTTGTAGAACCACCTTTAGTAGCAGAAGTGATCGTTTTCTATGTGACTTCATCAGTCTCTCACATCGTTCTGGAGGAATTTTGGCCCACTCTTCTTTACAGCATTGCTCTAACTCATTGAGGTTTTCAGGCATTTTTTTATGCACAGCTCTCTGAAGGTCCAGCCACAGCATTTCAATCTGGTTGAGGTCTGGACTTTGACTGGGCCATTGCATCACCTTGAATCTTTTCTTTTCAGCCATTCAGGTGTAAATTTACTGGTGTTCTTGGGTCATTGTCCTGTTGCACGGTCCAATTTCAACCAATTTAGCTGTCAGACGGATGGACTCGCATTTGACTCTAGAATACTTTGGTATACCGAAGAGTTCATGGTTGACTCAAAGATAAGCTCAAATCATGCTTGACCATTGGTATGAGGTGCTTGTGCTGATTTGCTGTCGATGTGTGTTGTTCTGGAAGTCTTGTGGTTTGTTTAGAAGCCACATTCTTTTTAGAGGCAGCTTTTTCTCTGCAACCTTTCCAAACGTCAAACTTGTTCAGTCTTTTTCTAATTGTACTGCCGCAAGCTTTAAAATGTTAACTGAGGCCTGTAGAATTTGAGGTATAGTTATTGGGTTTTTTGCCATTTCTCTGAGCATTGCACAAATGTTTTCCTTTTGTGAATAATTTTCCTCACTGTAGAATGATGGACTAGTTTGGAAATGGCCTTGTAAGCCTTACAAGATTGATGGCAGCAACAAATACTGCTCTAAGATCATTGGTGATGTCTTTCCCCCTTGGCATTGTGTTAACACACACCTGAATACTCCACACCAGCAACCTGCCAAAACATCAGCTTTTATAGAGCATTTGATCATCAGCGCCCTGACTGCTACTCACCCTCTTAATTCCTATGGAAGCATAAAGGGTGTACTTCGATATCACACAGAATTTCACCATTTTGGCTTTATTTTTGTTAAGTGCAATATATCGTGTTGTTTTTCATCAGAGGTTGTATTTACCTCATTTTAAGAATGGTATAGGACCAGGTGATTTTTCCATTATGTCCGGATAAATAAAACCTATACACTGTAAAATAAATAAATAAATGTCTCCAATTGAACATTTTCTAGTGACTGATCACATCTAAATTTTTCAGTTGGAAAAATCTCAAAGAAACTCAATTCAGCCAACTGAAAAATTTAGATGTGATCAGTCAATTGAAAATGTTCAATTGGAGACCTGATATTTTTTTATTCAAAACGGTGTACTTTTTTCACATTACTGTATGTTTACGTAGTAAAATGTGTATTTAAATTGTTTGTATTGCTGGCTTTTTTATTCTTTTTTTTTAAAAACTGAAACGGTTAATGACTGTTGACTTATCAAAGATGATAGAACCAACATTTCTAAGCTTAAAAATGAAAGTGCGTACTCTCTCCTACATAAAGTGCTTTGAGATTAAACTTTAACTGTTTACTTAATAAATACGCACACTTGTTACTCGCATGCCCCTTTGAGAGAACACTGATGCATATCACAATGTCTTAAGGGCAGAAAACATGGCCAAGGACACTAGACTCATGTTCATTTTACGTCTTCAGAGTGTTTCTGTTTTTAATGTAAATTGATTGGTGCTTTAGTTCACAGGCATTAATTATACAGAGAGAGGGAAAAACGAGAGCGAGCCAAAGAGGTCACTGAGAGCCGTGTTATGTCTGTCTATAGAGATACAGGCAGGCTCACTAGAGGTCAGAGTTAACCAAGTTAAGAGTCAGAGCTCATTGAGAGGTCCCTCTGATCATACGTCTCTCCTCAGACTGCTTAACATGTTCCATACATGTCAGACAGATGCCCACCCCACACAAACAACTCGGATCAATCTCAACCCTCCATGGATTATTATTTGTTATGTTTTTTTCAGTGGATATGCATGCTGTAGTAGATACATAAAAAAAGGAGGCATTTGAGAGATATAAAACATGCAGTCAACTATAAACCTTATGCAAAGCAATTATAAAAAAGTGCATAAAAGCGCTGTGAGATGTAAAACATCTCAGCATGAGCAATCAAATAATCATAAAAGAAAACCTTGCATGACTTGTTTAAAACTTTTTTAATGAAAAACAAATTACTAAGTCTGCCTTTAAGCAACAATCTTTTTTTTTCCTCTTCATTTTTTATTTTTTTTGGTGACAGACTCCTCCTGAATATAATGCTACATATACACAAGAAAAAACAACTAAATTATTCAGTTGTCATAGGGACAAAAATATATTTTGGCATAAAAATAATGCAAAATACAGTTTCATGGTCAGAATGAAATATTTCTCAAAAAGATGTGTTGTCAGCTGATGGATGCCCACCAGTGTATGGGCTGCTGATGAGGACTCCAGGGAGTTCCTTTGCTTCTAATGTGAACAAACAGAGGAGAAGGATAGAGACTCTGCAGTGCACTATATAGGGTGTCAGCATTTTGTAGTGCTGTCAAAATTCTTAGTGAACAAATTTCATTCCATATATAGTTTACTGTTGTGTATATATAACACATGCTGATATATAGTGCAAAACTGATGCATGCACATACACGCCCCTGCAGAAAGCTACTGCCAAAACTCATTTTTAATAGTTTTAGTAGTGCAAATCATTTTTAATAGTTTACTCTGCTTAATCGAGTTTTACGTGCCTATTTGATTGCATTTTTAGCAACAGATTTCACATCGAGGGACTTATAATGTAGAGGATGATTCACATTTTCTGTTATTATCCGTAGGTGATATATTCATCTATGTCTAATCAAATAATATAATTCTTGCCTTTATTACTGCTTTATGGAAGGATTAGGATATTATGAGGTGCTTCATTAAAATAAGATTTTTCTGTATTCAAGTCAAAATCAACTTATGACCTTCTTTAAAGTGATAAAATGGTTACTGGATGACAACATCATAAAATATAATTTTAAATGATTGTCATTGTGCTTTCAAGAAAACTGATCTCAGAGCATTTAAAATGAATGTTACATGTAAGAATGCAGCAGCAAGATGTCATATTTATGTGAACTGCCTATGAATGGACACTAGTAGAGGCTACTAAATTATTAATGTGAAAAACATCTGAGACCGAACTGCAGGACCTGGAAAGACTGAAGAACTTCAAAATGGCCATGGATTTGCCTGATGTGAAAAAAAGTGAGGGAGGTGATGTCCAAACAAATCAGTATAACATTTGTCCAACTGGACATGTGGGTACAGGGCACATAAAAATATAAGAAGCTGAATGTGTCAGCTGGTGGATGAAGGTTCAGACACAAACAGATGCTGTCTCGGGTAACGTTCACAGAAATAAAAAGTACTGCAGAAGACAGGCAATAAACATTAATGAATAATACTAGTGTAGAAAAAAAAAGCTTAAGGGAGATATGACCCACATCTAAAATTGATAGAGACACACATATAGATGGCCAAACCAAGCCTGTCAGTGTGTGACCGTGAAAAGCCATATGTATGGGTGGTGACATTTTTGTCCCACATGCTAAAATTACCACCTAACATTTACTTTTCACTAAAACAAGTACAATACTTGGAATACTTGATTCTTATCCCCCGATAACAACCGGTAAATACTGATAACAGGCTCATCCAGGTAACTGAAATCAGCACTTTACACTTGCGTTTTCTCTTGGAAGTTTTGAGATTTGTGAGCTAATAAAATATTAAAACTCAAATCAATATGTTGTGTATAGTTATTTATAGTTATCAATATGTTGTGCATATGTCATCTGTTATCGCACTCACTCTCTCGTAACATACTAGCCGCTGCCATTTTGCGATGAGATATTTTTATTTTTTTTACAATGTAATGGATTATTACATGTAATGTAATGTATCGGATTATAAAATAAATAAAATGTGGTAAAATAAAATGAGGTATGACTTTAATGCCCATCTAGTTTGAACCTGCTGCTTGCTAGCAGCTACTCTCTCCATAGAAGCTTTGCATTTAAAGAGGTAATAAAATATTCAGACTCAATATTTTATGTCTAAGTATTTACTTATGTGGCAATTAGCCATGTAATAAGCGAGATAATGTACATAAAGCCAGTTGTTGCTGCAGAATAATCCTAATCTTGCAGTCAGGGTTTATTCTGCGAAAACAAATGGCTATACATTGTACATTTTCCCTTAAGCAAAATATTATTAGATATTTATTAATTTTTTCTCTGTTTTGATTTTTGTTGGTAAAATGTGACCTGGACACCTCCTTTTAAGATTCAACATAATAATAATAATCAGAATAAAATACTTTAAACAAACAAGTATATTTAAGTAGTGTAAATGTAGACTATTTACTGTTCCTAAGCAACATAATGACACAGGTGGAAGGTGAAGGATAGATTTTAAAAGCACATTTAAATAGAATGTTATGAAATAGTTATGTGTCGCCTATCAACAACCTACACATCCCAGAATAAACTTGAGTTATTAAAGTGATTATGTTCACAAACCACTATAATTTGAACAGGCAAGCATATGCGCAATTTGGAATAGCAGCAATAATAAATAGTCTAACCATTTGCCCTACCTAAAGCAGCAAAACACGTTTTCTTCAAACTCTGAATGTATTATTGCCTATAGGAAAGTGTAAATAAAAGTGCTCCCTTTATAATCACTAAACTGTCACTCAGTTTAATTCATCACAATCTCACAAAGTTCTGCTAATCGATTAAGCGGATATCTTATTTAGCCTACATAATATTATACTTTTTTTTTGTTCCAAGTTAAATAATACACAGAGTATTTGAGTCTGCAGATCTTAGCACTGGACAAAAACTGCCGATTCTATTTTGTGATTCTAACTTAAAAACGCCTGATTGGCCATTGCGTTAAAGAAATCATCAGATATGTTTGTGATTGGCTACATTGCTCAACGCTGCAAAAATAGATTGTATATAGAAAAATCTATTTTTTGACGCTTTCAAGAGAACAATCATCAAATCTATATGTTTTCAGTTTATGAGAGTATTCGCACGAGTGCAGAATTCAGTGAGTTCAGCTCGCGCTCTAAACAAACGCTTCAGCGATTACTAATCTTAACATCTCTGATTGGCCATTGCATTCATAAGCTCAACAGAGTCATGTGTGATTGGTTATAGTGCACAGATCTACATTTAATGCTGCAATCTTTTCATTCAATTTAAATTTTCACCTAGATTTAGTTTAATCGGCCCAAGCCCCCAGCCGTCCACACACTCCACCTATAATAACTTTGGTAACACTTTAGTATGGGGAACACATACACTGTAAAAAAAAAAAAAAAGAAAAAAAAAAGAGATTTTCACATTTTCTCCATTTGAACATTTCTAGAGACTGATCACTTCTAAAATGTTCAGTTGGCCAAATTGAAATTCTGTAAATTGATGCAATTGAATTCACAGAAATTCAATTTGGCCAACTGGAAAATTTAGATGTGATCAGGCACTAGAAAATTTTCAATTGGAGACCTGATTTTTTTTAAATTTATTTATTTATGTATTTATTTATTTTTACAGTGCATTCACTATTAACTATGACTTTTGCCTCAATAAACTCGTAATTTACTGCTTATTAATAGTTAGTAAGGTATTTTTTGTAGCATTTAAGTTTAGTTATTGGGTAGGATTAAGGGATGTAGAATAAGGTCATGCAGATATTAATATGTGCTTTACAAGTACTTATAAACAGCCAATACCCTAGTAATATGCATGCTAATAAGCAACTAGTTATTAGCAAGAATTAAACCCTAAAATACCTTTACATTAATAAATATATGTGCTTCAGTTTAAAACAGTTTAAAATGCGGCACATTGAATCAGAACTTAAAGTCAGAAATATTCATTTTATGAAACACAGTCGAATACACAATGATGTGTTCAGTGCAGGAGTCAGATGATAAATCAGTAATAAACTCTGAGCTGTCTGGTTGTCCGATTCATTCAGCGTACAGTATCTCCATGATTCAAAAGGAAAACTAGTGAGTTTATTTAGATTGATTCAGGCAATGCTTTGACCATTTCATAAAAAAGAACTCAAACTCAACCTGTTTACGAATCAGACATCACTAGCTGAACACTGTCACACACTGTTTACTGTTGTCACAAGCAATTGAAATTTCTTGCCTATTTACCATCTTACCGCACCCAATCTTTCTCTCATGTCACATTGAATTCAGACTGTGAGTTCACAGCTCAGCTAAAATATAAAATCTAGTTGCCGTAGGGCTGTAGATTTAGATGCCTCTCAAATAACTGTGATCTCTAAAATATGTCGTCAACCCTCAAAACTTCCTCGAGCAGTGTCAGACTTGACAATGATAAAACCATGAAAGTGTAAAACAAAATCTTCATCCATTTCCCTAGATGCAATTCTAAGATTTGCTTTTCCCTGCTTGTGCTGAGATAACCCCACATCAGTGTGCGATCAAAAAAGGCTCCCTCCTTAAGCCTGTGTTCACACCTCCACTCCTCAGAATAAAGCTCAGGCTTTAAATACAGCCCTATCCTGAGAGGAAAACCTTTATGATATCAAGGTAAAGAGATAAGGGGTTTGGCCCTAATGCACTACAGAGATGGACAGGGGAATCACAGAGTGAAGATGCTTAGTCGGCTGACCCTGGCTGGCCCCGAACAGCCACATGGATGCATTGTCTGGATTACTGTTACCTATCTCACACCACCAGAGTCGCAGGCACAAAAAATAATAATAATAAAACACACACCTCTGTGTCAACACACCTCTTGTCCAGCTAAGAGATAGGGCAACTATTTGTCAAGCAGGGTTGTGCACCATTCAGGAAGGAACTACAATTTCTGAAGGGATTTTTACAATTGAATTACAATCCAAAGTCTTCTTAATTTATGTCAGGAGTGCAAAATAATTTTCAATATTTTGAATATATTAATTAAATTAATTCATATTCTCTCATATCTGCTCTGGTTTATTTCTGTTCACATAGATGCACTAGACAGCATCTATTAGGGCCCTTAGCCCAAATTTGCAAATGTTTGGAGAAGTAATGATTTAATCTCGCGTTTGCCAAATATTTCATCACACAGCATATAATTTCTCACTGAATTATGCAACCTGAAGAGCTGAAAACTCAATCTCTCCTGTTCCAGGTTTAGTGTGAGTTATGACTCGCCGAGCGCTCATTCGGTTTGAAGCTGTCAATAATCTTACTGTCAGTCATCCCTGATTTTCTAGATAACTATGTCCTGTACACTTCCTCGTTCTAAGCTCTGTGACAAACAAACCCAAAGAAACATTTCTGCACGTGAAACAAGAAGCTAATAAACACACAATTACGATAGTATATGGTTTATTTGCTGTTTAATATCAATAATATAGGCTTACATTAAAAATGCTAAGGTGTAGCGATTAGCTGCATATAAAAGGCTAACACATCATATTAAAACATCATAATGACTAAAACCCACATTAGATTGCGATCAGAAGTTAATAAAAACATTTGAGGGAGGTTTAAAGTGAGTTTTAAGTAAAAGTGTCATTTTTTATTATTTAGTTTTTATTTAAATTGTGTTATGCAGCTTGATGCTATTTGTAGCTCTAATGCAGCTGTCACACCATTCTATTTTGTTAAAATAATTAACAAAAGGTCCCAAGAAAATAGGTGGATTCATCTTTAGTGGGATCATAGATGGGCAAGCCATGTAATGCCAGAATAAAGCCCAATAATGGCTGACTGCAAACAAAATAATAATAATAAAAGAATAACGAATCATACCCAGCAGAGGTGTGAAAGGTTCGTCAAGTGAGAACAATAGAAACATGAATGGGATAGTTCTCCTCGCCAGATGTTGGACAATAGACAGGGCAATATAATATTTTATAAGCATCTTATCAACCTTCTCTCAAAAATCTCACATGACATCGTCTTCGAAAATGATTCATACAATTAATAGTTTTAGAGATAACCTCAGATTTAAAATGATGGTTTAAAAAATGTGAAGAAGAAGAAAAATGCTTGCAGACTGTACATGCAGACTAGCGTTTGATTTTATACACTTGTGTCAATGGGTCTGATTGAAAAACCTCAATTCAATAATTAAAAGGTGTCTCTCAATTATTTTGTCCATATGGATTTAGTTTTCGATGTTACAATTTATATGCAAGTCTAATGCATCACGATATGTCTACGATATGTTCAGAGAGCCTTTCATGTAACCAAATTAAACAGCCTCTTATGCTTTAGGAAGGTCTGTGCTATGAATATCGGATTAAAAAAATAATAAATCATGCCATATCACCATGTGTTCACAAACCTGAAATGACCAGACCATGATATGGTGATGAATGTTTCAAGTCAATATACTCAATTGAGCTGGATTATGAGGTAATAAAGAGCTCTCTTCAAATCTAATGAGTGGCATGTTTTGATGTCAGACAGCCCCTCTCCTTTCTATGACAAAGTCGTTGGACGGTAAAACCTCACAGGCACAGAACAAGTTTTTCTCCCCAAGGCTTTGGTGAAAGATGAACCTGGGTCTAATTTATTTTCTCTTTGTTGCTTATCTAAAGGCGGGGCAGAATATATCATGACAGATTGTGACAGCGCCATAAGAAGGAGGCTGTTAAGATGCCGGCATGGTTCAAATGTAATTGCAGTTTTCTCCTTTTTGACTCCGTCTATCTCGCTTTCTCTCTCTGCAGGCTAAAATAATAATGGAGGAATTAACCTGTGGGGTTCAAGGCTATTGGATTAGAGCTCTCCCTGATATGAATCTTACACACAAAAGTTCTGAACAGCATCTTTAAGCTGTCAAAGTTGGAATAACTGTAGGGGAGACCGAGGGCAACTGTAACACTAAATATCTTCATTCGAAGACGAGGTACGAGTGAAGACACATGCTCAGTGCAATTATCCGTCTGCCTGAGAACAACTGATTTTAAAGAACAAAAGGATTTTTTTTATTTTTTTTATAAAGGGATCGAAGGATTTTTCCTCTTCTGTTTAAATGTATTATGCTTTTTAAACAGAAACTTTTCAATTTAGTCTGTAGGTTGTTGGTTAAAAGTTGGCATGTTAGCACTGTAGCTATCATGATCATTATTTTATTATTATCCCCAATCTTAATTAAATTATACAAAAAAATAATAGTTAGAATTAAATTAAAAAAAAAATTCTTTATGTACAATGATATTTTAGAGCCAAATTAAAATATTTCAAAATAAATATATTCATATATATATATATATATATATATATATATATATATATATATATATATATATATATATATATATATATATATATATATATATATATATATATATATATATATAAACAATCTCAATAGTGCAACATTTTAAGATTAAAACAATAATATTTTAAAAATGAAGATAAAATGTCAAAAATTGTTTTAATTTTCAGATTTTCAGTGATAATCAATATTCAGATCTCATAACAGAGACAGAGCTTTAATACTACAACTATATATATATATATATATATATATATATATATATATATATATATATATATATATATATATATATATATATATATATATATATAATTATGTGGCACTAAAAAGCTGTTGCTTTTTATGAAGCAATTGCATATCCCGGACGGAGGGAGGAAAAAGTAAATGATCCAGACAAAGTAAAGGATGATGCAACCTCTGTCCACCTCTGTGCTTTGCCTGTGTCCGCACTATGTAAGACACTGATAGATTTGCCAGTTCTTCCCATCCTCTCAGAAAAAGAAATAACCTGTTTTAACCCGTCTCTCGTGGCATTGATTGATAGGCTATGAGCGTTGGACTTAATAACCTCCATCATACTATCCAACCCCTCTGCTGGCGGCAGGCTCCAGTTTGTTTATGGGTGGCATCTCCTCCAATACGCCATGTGTGTGAAAGCTCTACCTGTGCTAATGGTGTGGGCTGAGGGATTGGACTGTCAGCTGGGAGTGAGGCCTCATTTTTCTACCTGCCTGCTGTCCACGTTTCCAAGCCCACAGAACAGCCCCTTTACGCCTTACCCTCTGTCCCCCGATCATCTGTCAGCCTGGACCCCAGCTCCCATGATGCAGCAAAAAAGAGAGATGGGGTGTCAGCTCGGGTTGGCTGTGAGTGACAGCGCTACATGTTCGATCAGGGTGCATGGGGCTGGTTAATCTGGTGATGGGGCCACATGGATTGAGTTTGTCTCGCTGATTTAGCTTATTCACAGTGAAGAAGCGAGCAAAGTTCCTTCGGCTTATTTAGGAATCTTCTTAAAGGCAAACATTTATGGCTGCCACAGTAGCATATGAAAGCTCAAGCGTATGAAATAAATGTTTATTAAATCAAACATAATTGCATCCTGAGTACTGAGGTCCCAAAGGCACTTTCTTGAGGGACAGAACCTTGTCTACACACACACACACACACACACACACACACACACACACACACACACACACACACACACACACACACACACACACACACACACTTGTAAAATTTTGTTTGTTTACTTAGTTAGCAAGGATGCATTAAATTGATCAAAAGTGACAGAAAAGACATGTATAATGTCTTTTACATAGATGTTCTTTTGAACATTGATTATATATATATATATATATATATATATATATATATATATATATATATATATATATATATATATATATATATATATATATATATATATATATATATATATATATATCCTGATAAAATAAAGAATCCTGATAAAATGTATCACAGTTTCCACAAAAATATGAATCAGCACAATCAAACCAGCATATTAGGATAATTTAAAAAAAATAATAAAATAAAATAAAAATAATAATAATAATAATAATAATAATAATAATAATAATAATAATAATAATAATAATAATAATAATAATGTTACTTTGATATAGCGCTTTACGTGGAAGGTTAAATCTTCTCAACCACCACCAATGTGCAGCATCCACTTGGATGATGCGACGGCAGCCATATTGTGCCAGAACGCTCACCTCACACCAGCTGATTGGTGGAGAGGAGACCGAGTGATGAAGCCAATCAAATTTGGCCAGGATGCCGGGGTTACACCCCTACTCTTTATCGAAGTACATCCTTGGATTTTAATGACCACGAGTCAGGACCTCGGTTTAACGTCTCATTTCTGAAGGATCATGTGACACTGAAGACTGTAATTAAAATTCAGCTTTGCCATCACAGAAATAAATTACATTTAGAAAATGGCCATTTTAAATAAGAACATTATTTCACATTACCGTTTTATTGCATTTTCAATCACTCAAACGCACATCTTTTTATAACACAAGAACATGACATTAATGCTGGGAGAGTTTAAAGACACAAGATTGTAGAGGTAATTTGTCAATAACCCTTTCAATCCTACAATATAAATACACATTTAGTGAGCCTTCATTTAAGTTGCCATAGCAATACCGGAGTTGCACACATTCTTCTTCATACACATGTTCAGAATCACACACACATTCACAGAAAAGGTTTAGAGGATGAATAGACATTTTGCTTACCATAAATTCCTGTCGATATGCATGGAAATGCCTGTAATTGAAAAAGAAAAAGAAATAAATAAGCCAACTCTGAAATTAAATTCACATAAAATCAAATAAATTCTGACCTAAACTAATAAAGAATGAGAAAACCACCTTACACCCTGAAGTTAGTTGTTAAATGTACAGAATTCAGAGGGGCAGGCAGTGAAATGAGCCCAACCTTACATTTTTCAGCCTTGATTTGTTGTCTTTTCCAGTTCCTGCTAAGCTTGCATTTTGATAACATGCATGGATGCAATTAAAGCCAACTCTATAAAATTCTACTGCGTGAATGGTGTGATTGAGAAATGTGACGTTTAGTGAATGTCAAATTCTTCATTAATAGCCTGTGGGAATAGCTGCTTAATGTAGCCTTACACCAAACATCAAATATGTATTACTGGATGTCCCTCTTGGTTAAATTTGCGTTAATTTGCGTGCCATGCCCCCCTTCCCCTCCCCGCGAATGCGAGCGATTTGAAAAGTAAACGCGCTTTTGAAAGTGATAACAAATGCATAAAATGCACACAGAAACCCAAATCCTCCACCCTGAGATATTTAAACCAGATTTTTGTGCCCTGGTCCCATATGCACAGGCATACCCTGCATATGCACACACACTATACCACTCATGTAAATCAGTTTTTGATAACACATATTGCTACAATCCCCACCTATAGGCTTTGCTAACTGCTTTTGACATACACCCAGTGATAAAAATCCATTTTGATTTACTACACCTAGCTAGAGACTTCAAAAGCAACATTTTGCCTGTCATCCGGTGTTGATCTAATTAATCTGAAAGTTAATACAGTCATATTTCAGTATGTCAAGACACATAGCTGAAGGAGAGGTGGCCTTTGGGAAATGTGCATCAGTCATAGGATGCATCCAGAAAATGTGCACAGCAATTCAATACTCCTGAAAATTATAATTGATCGACATTACAATATCCTGGATAATTCTGAAGGGTAAATAGGGCCTAAGATAGGAGCCACTTGGAGTCTAGGAAATGTTCAGATCTGTTATGATGATGGAGTGCAGCTCTAGGCCGTCACAATCTCTGAGGAAAGTTACAAACTCAACACACTAGGAGGCAGATCAACACGAGTTGGCAAATGTTGACAGTACAGGTGAACATGGCGATCCCGAAGTTTCTTTTTACCTTATCTCAGTTATGGAATTGGACGCATGATTGACTGAATGAGATATTTAGATCTAAATTGATTAATATTGGACTGTAGGTTACATCTCCACATTAAATTTCAAGATCTCATGCACTTTCTTTATTATGTGAAATGCAGGTTATAATGCAACGCTAAAAAGTAACTCAATATAATGAACATATTTGAGCAAAGCAGGATTCAGTTAGCAGTAAATTGACAGGTTACCCAAAAATTAATATATTTTGAGTCCATAAAATACTCCAATTGACATTCATGGTATTGAAATGTTTTTGTCAATAAGGACTTGTATGGACTCCATTGTCATCCGAGTAAATGATGAGTAAATGTTCGTTTTTTGGTGAACTATTTAAGAACCAATAGCGATCCAACACAAGTTTTGTAGAACAACCGAATAAATGTGTTTAAAATGTGGTCAACACTTTACAATAAGGTTTCATTTGTTAGCATTAGTTATTAACTATTATTAACTAACCAATAGATTTTTTTACTGTTTTTGTTAGACTTTGTTAATGTTAGTTAATAAAAATCCATCTGTTCATTGTTTGTTCTTTAGTTCAGAGTGCATTAACTAACAATGTTAAATACAACATTTCATTTGAATAATGTATAAGTAAATGTTGAAATTACCATTAACAAAGGTGAATAAATGCAGTAGAAGTGCATATTATTATTAGTTTATAATGAAACCTTATTGCAAAATGTTCCCAAAATGTACGTTGTTTTATTTGGAAGAACATAATTTTGGAACCTAGAAATCACGTTAAAAATGGTCCAGAAGAATTAAAAGTTAATGAAAACTCTTTTTGAGAAATGCTCGCTGATGAAGAACAAGTTGAGAACTCCTAAAGTAGGATCAGTTCTGAAATCAGGAAATATATTAACGTCTTTTGTACATTTCCGTCCCTATCATAAACAATATTAACATCGCCGTATTCTAGTCAAAAAGTTATGTGATGATGTTGCTTTTGTTGCTGTGAAATTAAGTTGAAAAAGTGCAAAGTGTCCCTTATTAAAGAATAAAATGTGAATAAAGTGATGCAGATCAAGGCGTTGTTTATTTAGGGCTGTTTATTTGTCTCTCTGTATTCGCTGATAAATTATATATCATTTTGTGAACAGGTGTGTGAGAATTTTTCTACTGTGGAACAAAAAAGACCAGAGCAACTAAAGGAGAAACAGAGCATCTCCGATATTTATGGCCATATTTTTTAAAAGATTAAAAACTTACCATACTGTAATAGGTCTGGCTCTGCGGCACTTTGCACCAGATGTATTACTCAAGAGCAGGTTTAGAGCTGCAACAACCATCATTTTTCCATACGACCGCATTCCACGTAACCCGTTCCACATTCATCATTTTTAGTATATTAATAAACAGTAAAGAGGAGATATTAATTCAAAGCTCTCATTTGTCTCCACAAACCAGCTGAATCTGTGCTTTAGGGTAGCATTTATCACACAAAAAACTAAGTGTGACCACTGCGTTAATGCAGTATTATGACAAAGGCAAATTTCCCTATCATTTCCGTTTTTGTTTGGATCTAGATTAAAAAAGTAGTAATAAAGCAAGGGTTAAAAAGGTGTGCGAGCAGCGTTTGTTGTCGTGGCTCTGACCGGCCAGACGCTGTTTAATAACATTATAAAGGCTGCTAATAAGGCTTTGTTTTAAAAATGTTTGAAGTGCTAAAAGTAGGTATTTTCCATATCAAATAAGCTTTTATGTTGCGGCGAGAGCTTTAGCACAAAAAAAGACTGCAATTGCAATAATAGCTTGCTAACAGAACATTAGAGACAAAACAACAACACAAAACAATGGCGATATAATTTCAGGTGACAGCTGTACAAATCAAAGGCAGTTGAGCTTTTCTACGAGTAACAGATGAGACTCCCGCCGAACGGTGTACCTCTGATTATAAACCATAACTTACTGCCGTACGGCAGATGATGCGGCATTATCCGGCATACGTGCATCACTTGATATATTTTATTTCAGTTTTTTTCTTCAGTGAGGAGGATCTTTGTTTAGCTGTTTATTATTTTACAGGTTTGTGTCAAAATACCGCTTGTCAAGATCAATATTTCAGCTGAGTCTTCCACTAAAGCTTTGACCTTTCCAGGTGTACATCTCGCTCGGGCTCAAATTCACCATGATGAGCAGCAGAAGAGGGACATTTTTAGAGCGCCGCTCGGCTCAACACAATGTAAGCACACTCGCCTCGGTGTCCCTGGCTGCAGGGTTCAATAAAGACATGCTCACAAACCATACACACAGCAGCATGCTAGAAAGGTCCAACATACTGGAATGCCATTCTAGTGATATTAGGGCTACTTGATGAAAAAAATACATAAATAAAACAACATGAAATCAAGATTTCATTTTTTAAAATAACTTTCTGGTCAATTCTGGTTTAAAGTGTCCACTTATCCCAATGTAATCAAAATGGATAAATAAAGTCCTGTGGTGTTTATTTCGTAATATTTAGGTTCGCACAGAAATAGTCAAATCAGGCATTATTCAGACACCTTTAACATTTGCTCTCATTATCACAGTTTATTCGCTGTAGTTTAGAAAATGGTATTCAGAACAAATTAATCTTGATAATGTCAGATAACTTTGATAGAAAGGTATGTGATGTATTATAATCAACCAATCAGCTGTCAGCTGTTAAAGTACAGTTAAGTAAAGTACACGATTAGAAAATATCAATTACCAAGCAATGCTTAATTAAAAGGTTGCTTTAGCAATAAAAAATATATTTAAAAAAATCTCTTTTTTCTTTCTTTCTTTTTTTAAACACACTTAAGCTAAACATGGTCAGGTCAAAGTGTCTAAATAATTTTTGTCATATATTTTTATACATTTTCCTGGTAGTCCTCTGAATTAATACTTGTTGGGTATAATAAGTCACAGTTTACTTGATTTTGCTATCCTCGCTTACATCAATTAATTATGGTGTACTGCACCCACTAGTAAAAAATATATTATTAAAGATTATATCTGGTGTCTGAATCATTTTTGGTTTGACTGTATGATATTATGGAAGAACAAATGTTTACTTTCACACTTGTTTGTGTGTGTGTTGAATTTATTATCACTATTATTATTATTATTATTATTATTATTATTATTATTATTATTGCAGATTTATATATGTTGTCCTTGTTATAGTGTAATGAAATGAAAATACGATCTGTATTGGAATTATTGGTAAAACTTCATAACATTAGTTAACATTAGTAACTAACAAGGCAATTCAACTGTTACAGTATTTATTAAAATTTGTTTATGTTAGTTTATAAAAATGCAGTTCTTTGTTCATGCTTGTTCATGTTATTTCACAGTGCATTAACTAATAATAACAAATAAAACTTTTGACTTATGTATTAGAGAGCATTTACATTAAAAGACTTTAAAAGTAGAAGTATTGTTTGTTCTAAGTTCATAACTAATGAAACCTTACTGGTAAGTGTTACTGAATTATCATCCCAAAGGCAGATGTCCTCAGCAAAATCAATTAAACAATTTTCAATTAAATGCAATCCAATAATTCCTAGTCTAGCCCTTAGCAACAGATAAAAACCCATTAGATGTTATCCAGCATGTTTGTATACTTTCAGGCCCCATAGTGGCTCAATAGAGCGTGAAGTATAATCAGAAAATAATATACAAGAACATTCAAATCTATTGGCTTTACATGACCACACATTGATCAAATCGAATACTTAATGATCAATACAGAAAATATTATTGGAAGTAACATTTCTAAACCTCTTGCAATTATGAGGAGAAAGACAGTCTCAGTATTGAGTTCTGTGAGCAAAAACACACAGCTGGTGTGTCTGACTAATCATGTCTAGATGGTGGAGGTGATAACAGCTTCATAGTGCAGCAGAATACAGAACAGCCGAAGCCCAGAAGTCACGGGTTGATTTGGCTTTGACACAGTTACGCCACTGCAACCATGGCCAGTAACACTTGTTTATATATATATTACACCAGTGCATTTATATCAAACCACTGCCTTAATTAACAAGGCTGACATTATTACACTTCTGCCGTGACTTATGGTCCTGTGGCTGGAATATTATTTCTGATCTGTCAGTTCATTAGGACCGAATCAGGCTCACGGCCCACTTGCTTTTGTCTGCTTATTGAGTTTCATGTTTTGCTTGCAGTAGCATGTTGAAATTGGTCACAAGGGAAACAATTCCACTGCAATTGCTCTTCTCTAATCAATCATTTCCTATTGTGTTCCTCAGGTTGTTTATTAAGATTATTATTGTTATTTATAATAGATGCACATCCTTTGCTGGAACTCCCACTAGGTTTTACGAGTAGCTCTTAATTGAATGCATTGTTCTGCATTTCAACAGGCCAAATACATTTTTATTTTATTTCTTTATTTTCTTATGATGTTACATTACAGAGTGGTATAGTGTCATATACATACACTGTAAAAAAAGGGCAAATTTTGAACTTTTGCAGTACAATCGACTTGGATGTTTAATTTATTTCAACTTAAATGATGTTAAACTGACTTTAAAAAATGAGTTACACCTTGTATAATTAATAAAAACAAGTTTACCATTTCTTAACTTATTTTGATGAGTTAAAACAATGTAAAAACATATGTTGTCATAACTTATTGAATATATAATTTTTTACAGTGTATTTACATGGATGACCAGAGTTGAGATTTTAAAAAATGACTAGTTGGTGGGTTCAATGAATGACAATCGATCTTAAAGTAATACTACTGGTTTTTCGGGAACTGGCTTCTTAGCCCTAATAAATGCACAACTCTCAGTAGTATGACTGAGGGGAAAAAACACTGTAAAAATATTGTTCATTGTTATTGTGGGCCTTATCATACACTCGGCCCAATGCGGCGGCAGGAGCAAGTTTTTTGCTAGTTTCATTATGACACAGTTATAATTTTCACGTCCTGCGTTCCACGTTGTTCAAACAGCAAATGCATTTGTGCCCATTTGTACTCCCGTGGGCTGGTCAAAGGTGCGTTCAGGCGCAGTGTTTGCATGTTGCTATTTTAAGGCAACTGAAAAAGAAACCTAGTATTTTTTGTATTTTAAACCTAGCGCAATATTTTTGTTGTGTTATTTAAAGGGTGCATTAGTAATACGCACCTATAGGTGTGGTACCCACACAGGGACGTGCAACAGCTCAAACATTTTAAAATAATAAAAAATAAAAAATTATTATTACAATGCAAAAGATTATTATTGTGTACATAAAGATAAAAATGCCTACACGTCATAATGGATAGTCATTGCATGTATCACAATTACCTATTTGCAGTAACGACGAATGAAATCGGCTACTTAACCAATCGTGGCAATACACACATGTATTTAAACTGACCATTACCCATTCAGAGAAAAGAGGCAGCTCTTTTAGACCATGCGCCGGGCATGCCGACAATTTTCAATTTTCTCATCATTGAACTAGCAAAAGTGGATTCGGACATGCACTAAGTGCACTTGCGCTGTGTGCTTTAAACCATGCGCTTAGATCATTAAAATAGGGCCCTTTATGTTGAGGCTTATTTAAATGAGGACTTACTGTAAAATGTTACCAAAAATAATCTAGATGAATTCACTAGCTGATTGGACAAAACAAACATACTGACCTATTCCAAAGCAGAATAAATCACATATGATATTTTTTTCCCTAGAAAAAAGTTAATTGCAAACCTCTCTAACCCTAGCATGTCTAATTTTCAAGTGAACCCAAATACCTTGATTAGCTGGTTCAAGTGTGTTTGATTAGAGATGGAACTAAACTGGTACAGATGAAACACAGATACAACCTTATAAAAGCCTCCAAAAGTCACTTTATTTGCACACACACCTCCAGGTCATCTATCTAATAAAGGAAATTTCCAATTGAGAAGGTGGAATCTCAAAGAAGATCTTAAATCTCTTTATTTAAGTGCATCCACAAAGGAAATAAAGTCATTTGGACAGGACACACCATGACTTAGACTGGGACACTTGGCATGGCCAACTCTACTGTCGTGAGTGCATGCAGGGGCTCTGATTGCTCATAATCACAGATCTGTTCTCATGTCCAGCCCCAAACTGAAGCAGTTGCCATGGAAACATACTGCTAAAAGCAGCGGAGCTGAAGAGGTGACCCACCGGACAGAGTCTTGTCCTGTGTGTTTGTTCAAGGAGCTACTCAGTATAAATCACACTGTCTAACTGACAGTAACACTGCTTCAGCTCCTCAGTCACATTCATCGAGGGAAAAAACACTGGGGTTCTGAAGTCTTAAAAAAAAAAAAAAAAAGTCTTAAAAGAGCAATATGCTACATTGATTATAACTTTACATAACCTTTACCTTTTCCATGCATTTGCCCACCCTTGGAATTAAACAGGCATTATTTGCCTTTGTACCTTACGTACATGAACTAGTCTGTGAATCTGTAAATCTCTCTCTCTCTCTCTCTCTCTCTCTCTCTCTCTCTCTCTCTCTCTCTCTCTCTCTCTCTCTCTCTCTCTCTCTCTCTCTCTCTCTCTCTCTCTCTCTCTCTCTCTCTCTCTCTCTCTCTCTCTATATATATATATATATATATATATATATATATATATATATATATGTTTTTTTTTTTTTATCCAATATTCCATAACATGCTTTATGGTGTTCAATAACAACTTTAAATGACCCCTGCTTTTGACAAAATAATAACTAATGATCTGCAAACAATAAAAACATGAATCATAAAGCAAAAATAATTACATCAATGCACCAGTTGGCGGGGGGTGGGGGGGAATTGATTGGCTGCATCAGGAGTCGCATACTACCCTACAATATGTGAGATGTATGTCCGAAATTACAGTATTCATAAAAGAATAGGCATACGATACTGAAGTGTGCATATGATGGATACTTTACTATCCCATGAGGCCACGAGGAAGGATTTGTGAAAGGCAGTGAAGCAACACAACTGGCGCTGGTAGGTCACGTGATAATGACAACATAGCAAATGTAGTATATCCAAACTACTTTCACACAATCATACTATATAAAACATGACAGCCACTTTCTTTAAGAATGAATCATTGAATCACTCACTCTTCCAATTAATCCAAAACACTGTGCAGAGACGAGAGTGGTTATTCTGCTGTAGCTTCATTTGGAATAATTTTGTTGCTTTGTTATATATACTAACATTATAACAATTTATTCTAAAATACAAGTGTATAAAATAAATGCCATGCTGGCAATTACAGAAGCATCTTCTGATGCACAACTTTGGACACATCATCAGTGTTGTTTCCAGGAGTCACTGGGTGTTTCGGGTCTTGCAACAGATACCCTCATCCTGGTGACCTGACCGAGGCTGATCAAACCCCGGCCTGTGTCCAAGTGGCATTCTATTGCTGCCACTGCGCACCCCTCTTCAACCAGAGCCATCTGGATGCTTTTTCTGCTGCCTCAGCATTGTTGCATATGACTCTTCTTTCGATTGGCACTTGTTATGCCCAGCGTACCGTAGGCCTTGCTCAGCGAGTGACTGGAAATCCCCTGCTGCCCACCTCAACTGGCATACATCTGGTCCTCCATCCATTCCTCCGACAATCCTCTACCACCTCTTGATATTATCAACTACTATATCAGTTGTTTTGTGGTCTTGGAGACCAAGATGATGTCAGGTCTCAATTTGGACTGGGTGATGTGTGCTGGAATTTTCAGATGCCTCTCTAGGTCGACTGTCATCGCCAAGTCCCGGCTTGTGGAGACCGTACCTTCCATTGCTTTTGTCCTTCCTTGATGAAGTGAATGGCTTTGGCTGTAGCTTGGGTGTATCTGCAGTCCATTTGAGGACTTGGTCATGCCTCCATCGATATCGACCCTCACCCAACGCCTTGGAGCAGCTGCTCAGGATATGTTCCAAAGTCCTTACTTTGGAGCAAAGGGGACATGCAGGTGTTTCTATTTTGCCCCATGTGTACCGATTGGATGGACTTGGAAGGACATCATAGACCCCCTGAATCAAGAACTTGATCCTCTGAGGGTTCCACTTCCAGATGTCCTTCCAGGTGACACTTGCTCCATCGCCTGCTCCCACTTCATCCAGGCACCCTGTTGCCGCATGGCCACTGCTCTGCTGGTTCGCTCTTCCTTGACTGAAGCTCGCTGTTAGACTCCCAAGTCCGGCTCTTCCTTGCGCCACTGTTCCTAGGATGGCCTTGTGCTTCAGCCTAGTCTCTGCTTGCTGGACTGCGCTCCACTTCCTCCCTGTTCTTACAACAATCCCTGCGCTGGACACTTTGGCATCTCTGGATCCAGTGTACTGTATGTGTTCCCGTGCCCGATCAACGATGAATTCCTCCCTGACTGAGTTAAAGGAGAGCCTGAGCATATTGGTATTCCCATATAGCCCGATGTTACTTAGGCTACGTGGTAGACCCAGCCACTTGCATAAATAAATTATAATTGTAAACATTAAATATTAAATAAATTGCAACATTATGTGTGCACGATTTTTGCGTCAAGTTTTCCAAACACTCTGTATATAATAAGTTCAATAAATAAACAGTAGAGTTTGCATAATCATTTGAATACATAAAGAATTTGTATGGTTATTTCTTTATAATCCAATGTTCCAAAACACATGCAGGTCCAGCTGATGCTGATAGACACGGTCATGGTACATGAGAATGGCAGACAGACTGAGGCTAACATCAGAGAAACACCAGAGAACGAAGGCCAGCCACTGACAGAGCCACTGGTGCAATGATCTTGATTAACACTCAATCACCATTTTATGGCTGACCAACTGCTGCTCATTCAAGCAGTCTAACAGAAGAGTTCGATATCCACTCAACAACTCCATGTGCTTGACTGAAATGAGGAGTGAACTGACCACTCTATCCAATAATCGAAATGCAGAACATATTATATATATATAAAAAATTAGCATATGTGATAAAAGTTCATTATTTTGCATAATGTAATGATAGAAATTAAACTTTCATATATTTTAGATTCATTGCACACCAACTGAAATATTTCAGGTCTTTTATTGTTTTAATACTGATTTTGGCATACAGCTCATGAAAACCCCAAATCTAAAAAAAATTGCATATTTAATCCGACCAATAAAAGAAAAGTGTTTTTAATACAAAAAAAGTCAACCTTCAAATAATTATGTTCAGTTGTGCACTCAATACTTGGTCGGGAATCCTTTTGCAGAAATGACTGCTTCAATGCGGCGTGGCATGGAGGCGATCAGCCTGTGGCACTGCTGAGGTGTTCTGGAGGCCCAGGATGCTTTGATAACGGCTTTAAGCTCATTCAGAGTGTTGGGTCTTCGTCTCTCAACTTGCTCTACACAATATCTCTCAGATTCTCTATGGCGTTCAGGTCAGGAGACTTGGCAGGTCAATTGAGCACCGTCATACCATGGTCAGTAAACCATTAACCAGTGGTTTTGGCACTGTGAGCACAGGTGCCAGGTCATGCTGAAAAACAAAATCTTCATCTCCATAAAGCTTTTCAGCAGATAGAAGCATGAAGTGCTCCAAAATCTCTTGATAGCTAGCTGCATTGACCCTGCCCTTGATAAAACACAGTGGACCAACACGAGCAGCTGACATGGCACCCCAGACCATCACTGACTGTGGGGACTTGACACTGGACTTCAGGCATTTTGGCATTTCCTTCTCCGCAGTCTTCCGCCAGACTCTGACACCTTGATTTCTGAATGACATGCAAAATTTGCTTTCATCCGAAAAAAAGTACTTTGGACCACTGAGCAACAGTCCAGTGCTGATTCTCTGTAGCCCAAAGTGGCTTGACCTGGGTAATGCGGCACCTGTAGCCCATTTCCTGCACACACCTGTGCACGGTGGCTCTGGATGTTTCTACTCCAGACTCAGTCCACTGCTTCCGCTGGTCTCCCAAGGTCTGGACCCTTCTCCACAATCTTCCTCAGGGTCCGGTCACCTCTTCTCTTTGTGCAGCGTTTTTTTGCCACACTTTTTCCTTCCCACAGACTTCCCACTGAGGTGCCTTGATACAGTACTCTGGGAACAGCCTATTCGTTCAGAAATTTCTTTCTGTGTCTTACCCTCTTGCTTGAGGGGGTCAATGATGGCCTTCTGGACAGGGTCGGGTCGGCAGTCTTACACATGATTGCGGTTTTGAGTAATGAACCAGGCTGGGAGTTTTTAAAAGCCTCAGGAATCTTTTGCAGGTGTTTAGAGTTATTTAGTTGATTTAGATGATTAGGTTAATAGCTCGTTTAGAAAACCTTTTCATGATATGCAATTTTTTTTTAATAGGAATTTTGGGTTTTCATGAGCTGTATGCCAAAATCAGTATTAAAACAATAAAATACCTGACATATTTCAGTTGGTGTGCAATGAATCTAAAATATATGAAAGTTTAATTTTTATCATTAGATTATGTAAAATTATGAACCTTTTTCACATATGAATTTTTTTTGAGAAGGACCTGTATATTATATATATATATATATATATATATATATATATATATATATATATATATATATATATATATATATATATATATATATATATACAAGAATCCACATTGTTTTTAAGGGGGGCATCTTCCCCATTAAACCCCTATTATTTAAATGTCCTGAGCTAACATAAACTAACAATAAACAATTACATTTAATTAACTATCCTTCACAAAAATGAATACATACTGTAAGAAATGTCTTGTTTATTGTAATTGATTCAATAATGTTAATGAGACCGTATTGCAAGGAGTTACTAATTTTCTTGTAAATACTTATTATAAATAAAATATTTATAATGAAGCAACTAAAATGAAAAAATAAATACTAAGTGAATAAATAGATGCATACATTTATAATAAAAATAAAATTAAAAAAAATACAGTGGACAATACGGTCTTTTAGCAAATGCAAAAAAATGCAGAGTTGATATAGTATTCTACTTAAAATACAACAGGAAGGAAATATACTATGCAAATGTCTCTAGCTCTCCAGAAACGCACAAGAACAGACATCTCGGGTGACACATTTCAACCGAAAACAATACGAGTAGAGGAAGAACAAAGAGACGGTAAGCAGTTCTCAAAAACGCACCAACATGTCACTTTAATTCTGTCCACGGCCTGAATTTTATAGTTCAAGCTCCAGCGTGTTGTCAGCACTGGCCCCCTTTAAAAAATGTATCATACTGATTGCATTGTTTGTGCCGGCGGATGAAGGCTGTTCTGCCCAGCTCTCCAGCATGTTTATCAGCAGGGCCCTGGAGACGACGCTTCGCCCTGACAGGCAGAATAATAGAAGCGATTCTCCTCTATCTGCCACACAATCTCCCTCTCATTACAAAATGTCCAGATCAATTCCTTTAAAGCCCTGAACTTTACATTGATTAAGATCTTTACTCTGACACGTGGCTAATGGTCTTATTAAATGTTTTATTGTATTTATCATGAGAGCTATGACATTATAAATTGAGGATGGCATTCGAATCAGGGGTTTAAGGGGAGCTGTTAAAATGGGAATAGAGAAGAAAAGAATGGCATGAGAAAAGTGAGAAATGACTTTATGAATATATGCGTTTCCGCATGTACAGCCGCTACTGTAGAGTTTAGAACGGCAGATTGTGCTCAAAAACTCCAATGCCTCACTCTGATTTAGACGTTTAGTTAATGCAAACTAGGGGTGTCAAAATATGGTTATTGGTATTCTATACTAAATTGCTATAATACGAATGAGAGTCTTGGTGAATATTAATGTAAACACGGTTGGTTTGTTTGAATTAAATATCAAGATTCAGTAAAACAAAAACAAAGAAAGAAAAAAGCATTTACAGGAGAAATATCTGCTCATATTTTGTTTGAACTTTTTTGTTTTTATTTTGCTTTGCTTAAAAAAAGTGAAATTTCCCTGGAATTGATATCATGCTCTGAAACTGTTGTCCAGCCTATTGCATGTCCAGGATTTCTTTGAAGTCTTTTTTTCTAGTTATGTAATTTCTGGAAAGAATAAGAAAAAAAAGAAAAAAAAGAGAGAGAGTTCACGTCATACAAATGCTTTCAAGTCCACATCCCTGAAGGATTATTGGATGAAGAGTGAAGCTTACTGTAATTGCACATTTCAGAAAAAGGAATCTTCATTAAATCTGTAGTTATTTCTTTCATTCGTGCTCCTAACCCTACTTTAAGCATTAAATAAGAATGAAAGGCCTTATTTCAACTGACATCAGGGCCCATTCCATCTATAAATCGACATTTCCTGCACATATTATCATGTAGAGGACAAGAGGCCATACTTACGTACCTTGTCGTGGGTGTCTCTCTTGTGCTCTGCTGCCAGTGTAAAACAGCTAATTAAACATTTTCTCCTTTCAAGACATCCTTTAGGAGTTCAAAAGCTACATATCAAAGGACAGTTCAAAGAAAATCCCAAGTCAAAAAAAAAGAAGAAAAAAGCAAAAGGTGCCAAAATGTTCTGCATTTGGAGGAAAAAAAAGAGGTGATTTGGCTGCCAGTTTAGTGCTGTTTCACTAAGCTCAGAGAGATGGGAATGTCCAGAAATAAGGAATGTTATTTCTATCAGTAAAATATTCACTTTTCTATTAGCATAGATATATTATGAGTGCTGTAAAATGAGCTTTTCATTCTGTGGGTTTGGCCTAATGATTTTAAATTATGAAACGACTTGAGGACCGACAAGAAGGTGACTGAACCTTTCCTAACATGTCCTGCCTTCATTTGAATCTGCTCTATAATTGATTCTTGTGGTTTCCAGCATTTTAAAGGCATACTAATGAGTGCGCGCACACACACACACACACACACACACACACACACACACACACACACACACACACACACACGCACACGCACACGCACACGCACACGCACACCCACTCACACAAAACAGTTGTCCTTGACTAATGGAGGGAGCCATGAAATTAAACAGAGTGAAATTTGTCTCTCTCCTTTTTCCACCTTTCACTTTGACTCATTTTTAACCAATCTGAGCAGCGGATTAGAGCACGAGTGTAAAAAAAAAATACACATAGATCTATATTCCCAATATTTGGTTAATTACGCTTACGACAGGAGGGGTCATTTTATTACAACTAATCTGCGTAATAATATCACAAAACCAGATAACCAGATATCATATACTAGAAGAGATGATGTTTGCTCTGGTGGGTGTAAAATGGCAGCGGGGACTGTGGGAGGTTAGTAGGGTGCTGGGAAATCAGGAACAGGACACTGGCATAAAGGTCAGTGATATTGTGGCGCTCAGGGAGAAATGGCTGGCCGGCATCTGGGGTGTATTTTTAGACGAACCTCCAGTGCTAAAGGAGGACACCGGATTGCTGTCATTGGGGAGAGTTACTCAGGTGCAGGGTCTAAATGTTCCAGCTCTATCTCTGTGATGCATGCTGGGAAAGTGGGTGAGCCAAGAGTCAAGTCAAATTAAGAGTTGTATTGATGTTATGAAAGAAAACAAATTAACAAGACAAATTCACAACGAGAGGTAAAATAACAGCGCAAATAACAGTGTTTGGTAACACTATGGGGAACACATATTCACTATTAACAACAATTTTTGCCTCAATACACTCCTAATTTACTTCTCATTAATAGTTAGTAAAGTAATTTTTGTAGCATTTAGGTTTAGGTATTGGGTAGGATTAAGGGATGTAGAATAAGGTCATGCAGAATAAGGCAGACATATGTGCTTTATAATACATACTAATAAACACCCAATCTACTAGTAATATGCATGCTCATAAGCAACTAGTTGAAAATTAATAACTGAATCCGTCTCTTCCGGGATACCCTGAAATTTTAAATATTCCAATCTAATATGATTTCTGACCTGTAAAGTTGCCAGAATAATAATCTTACACGGTGTGTTAATAGGCCAGAGGAGAACTGGCACCCCGACTGAGCCTGGTTTCTCCCAAGGTTTATTTTTCTCCATCATTCCCTGGTGGAGTTTTGGTTCCTTGCCACTGTCGCCTTTGGCGTGGCTTGCTCAGTTGGGGACACTAAAATTATGATTAAAGTTATTCAACTAATTATACAAATAAAATTTATGAATTAGGTTTTATTTAATTCTATAAACTATAATACTGATATGCCAACATTGTCGCTATATGATAAATTAAAATAAGCTTATAGCATCACTGTTTTCTCCAGTACGACTGTACAGCCAAATCTAATTTTGTTGCAATATTATCCTGTTTGACACCGTGAAGCTGCTTCGACACAATCGTGATTGTAAAAGCGCTATATATATATAAAGTTGATTTATTTATTTATTGAACCTTAAAATAAATTGTTACCCAGTGTTTTGTTTGCTACCTAAGTATGTTTATATGTGTGTCTGTGGTCGAGAAGCATCTGCTTTTGGAGACCATTAAATGTCCAGGTGACATTAGCTATTCTGTCTCTGACTTTCCAGCCAAATACTTCACAGATTCTACTCTTATAATTGCGTATCTAATTAATGTATCTGCAGAGTGGAGAGGTTTTAATATCAGATTTCACTCTGACTCAAAATGTTCTTGAGGGTATTCATTAGACGGTGTTCCTTGCTCTTAATCAGTGATCTTTAAAATCCGGAAAAAACGGGGGCTTCAAATTCTGGTTTAGAAGTTGCTGTGAATGGTGAGAGAAGTGTAGAAAATCAGCACTTTACAACATTAGCACACTGTATGCGTGCACAACGGTTAATTACGATGCATTTGTATTCGGTTTCTCACTGTGAACCCACAACTGTGGTACACATACAGATTCATTCTATGAATGCTTTCAATAAATATGCAAAATTGTTTTTTTTCTTGATACACAAGCAGCTATGTTCCACAAGCCTAATTATAGGCATAATAATTCTAAGATGTTTTTTTTTTTTTTTTTTTTACTTACGCAAGGTTAATGTCAACCAGAATTCAGAATGTCCATGTAGTTCCAATAAAATGGCATGAACGCACCATACAGTGTTATCATTGATAACAAATATCAATACTAACAAATACTGATAAATAAATACCAAAATAGTTGAATTTAAGAAGAATATTTGTAGTGAACAACTGTATAAATAAACAACCTGATATATTAAAACATTGAAAATCATTATTACCTGTGTCTACATATAAGAACACACTATAACCATTGCCATCATTGGGTAAAAAAAAAGAAGAAAAAAAAGATTAAAAAAACATGTGCATGTATTGCCGTAGTGTATACACTACTGGTGGTTCACTTCAAAGCAGCATCTTTACCTCTGAACAAACAAGCTTTTTTCCAACATGTCAGCCCACCCTGACCGAAAGAGCCTTTGGGAGGGCGGTGTGTTTGAACAGAAGTGCATCATACACAGTCTGTGGGAAGATCCAGGGTTGTGGTTGGCCCTCTCCCGCTATGTAAGCACATAAATCTGCTTGTGCCCTGGAGGTGGGAACCGGCAGCACTAATTGACTGTAGAAAGATTAGGGGTCAGGGCCCCAGTAATATTAGCATTAATAAACTTGATCCCTCAAATGAAAGCAATCAGCCAAGGGGGTATAAGGTCCCTTTCTGCAGCACTGTGACCCGGTCAGATTACTTTTAGATCTCTGGAAACAGATGCATACGTGTAGCCTGTGTTTTAGATGCTAAACAGAATCACAGACAAAAAGTGGTTTGAATAAACACGAAAAGACAAAAAAGTGCATTTTAGCAAACTACTGTTCATAAGGTTTGTAAGATTAATTTGAAGGTGTCCTTGTTACAGTGTAATTATACATGTCAGTAATTAAATGACTTACCGGTTAGGCTTAGGGTTAGTTGTATTTGTACATCATTTTTAGTTTCTACTATAGTAACTACATGTACGCTAAAATGACATTATAATAAAGTTTTCTTTACAGAAATTAAAATTGTACTTAGCATTTATTTGATTAAAATTAACAGTGAAGACATATATATTGGTCCAAAATATATTCCAAATAAATGCTGTTCTTTTTTTTAAAACTGTTTATTAATAAGAAATGTTTCTTCATCACAAAATCAACATACTAAAAATATTTTAGTAAGGATCACAGTAATAAATTACATTATAAAATCGTTACTCCAATTTGTAATAATATTTCTTAAACATTCTCAATGTTTCACTGTATTTTTGATCAAATAAAAGCATATTTGCTGATAGATTTATTTTAAAAACACAAATCTTTTTAGTAATATGGTAAGAATATGAATATTTCAAATATTCAAATCATAGTCAAAATGGTGAAAATACACAAGTGAAATGATATAATACATAATGGTTGAATATTTTGATTAATTTTGCACTTTTTGTCAATTAAAAGAAGAACAGACTAAAAATTAATGAATATGGCATGACAAAATAGACACAAATAAAAACTCAGAGGAAACAAAAAAGTAAACACATTATTTGTGCCTGATTGTCAATATGACCATGTGATCTGGGATAGTAGAGAAAGGTAAAGTGTTATAACCTTGTTGGATCCAGTATCTCAATCAGTTTTTATCAGGCTGTTCAAACTGTCTCACAACAAAGCATCATCCCTAGAAAGGTCCTTGGCCAGAGGACAAAGCATAAATGAACAGGACACACATTAGCCCACCCTATGGGCAGCCATAGGGCACCTCTACAGACGAAGTGCTGCCACTTTGATCCCAAAGACCCATTGCTGCCAGGCCCAGAAGGGCCAGATTAGCCAGCCAAAACGACACGCGACAGCTCACTTTGTTCAGCCTGGCTCAGTAAAATAACAGAGAATGCCATGGTGCCCCAAAAAACCTCTCCTCTGAGGTTTCCACTTCTTTTGAGGCAACCTCAGCGTTGTGAAAAAGGGAGATCAAAGGACAGCATAAGTCACTGATAGCTATAGTATATAATGACCCACTTTGAGAGTGATGCTTTTGTTGCTACAGCGAATGGATGTCGAGACCCTTCGCTATTAGTCATGCTGATGCCTAATTTTCATACGACCTTTATTTGATTACATTTGTTTTTTTCTCCAAGACATTAAGGCAGCTTAAGAGTAATGATGAAAGAAAGATGGTGATGATATTCTAAAGAAAAACTTTACAAGCCAAAGGTTGCTCATTTGCCGTGATTGCCAAGTAATTACTCCGAACTTTCCATGCAAAATAAGGTTTTATCTGTGGTCTACTAAGGGAAAACACTGATAAAATGCAGTTTATCATTCACTGAAAAAGGAAATGGAAAATATTTTATTCGTTCATAAGGAAAGGTACATCTAACCCTGTGACTGAGACCATTCTAACAGAGGAGACTTCTCCCACGAGTCTCTAAGTCTTGAGTAGCAACACCTGCCACAGAAAGATCAAAGCTGTTTTCACAGTCAGATTTTCCCCTTCGACGGTATTATTTTGTGACAAGCTGTGAACGGGAATAAATGTGTGAGAACCGTGAACTCTCTACCTCTCTACTCTGTCTCCTTCTGCATGAGATGCACACAAAAGATTCTTCATTATGGAAGCTTTTTCATAGAACAATTCTCAATACTTCAATTCTAAATTATTAATAACAATAATGTTAATAATAAATTGAAATGCTTAAGTCCAATTAAATCTCCTTAATTGATTAACTGCATGCTCAAATTATGAATCCGAAGATCAGACTGATAAACCATGTGTAAATGATATGCTACGGACAGATGTACAGAGGTTTACAGTGAACAGGGACATGGGCAGAGGATTAATGAATTCCACAAAACAAGTCTTATACAGTGACAAGACAAATTTATCGTACATAGCGTACAGACGTATAAAGCATGGAAATACGTTTCTGGAGGAATTGAGGAAAAACAGAGCGCAACAATAAACAATCGCTCATATAGCATATTCAAACAGAATGACATGAACTGATGTGAACAAACTGAATAAACTAGATACCTTGTTCATGAGATATGATTCACTGAGAATAATCAATCACTTTGTCCATATGCATCGATTGACATGACTGAAGCCTGTAATGTACACTTGATTTATCAATTCTAATAAGATTGAGTGTCTGATTCATAAACTGAACAGGCAGTTTAAGCTTTTAATTCAAAATTTGAGTCATTCATTTGATTCACTATTTGAATCTGAGTGTTTGATTCATCATTTGAATCTAAGCATTTGATTTATCGTTTGAACATTCAGTTATACTTTTAATTATGGAAGTGCTGTACTAGATGCTTATATAAACAAAATGTATATTTAATTTCCTTGCTGTTATAGTTTTTGCTACCCCAATATGAGCAAATAAAACTGCAGTTGAGCATTTGATTTATCGCCTCAATTCTGACAGGAAAAACATTTAGAATTAATATATCTCCAGTGTTCAAATTCAAAACACAATAAGGAAACAAAAGTTGTTCTACATTCAAAAACTATTGACCGTCTTGAGAACGAGGGGAAAGAGGGAATCAGAGGACATCGTAAAGAAGGAGGTGGTTTCTCCAATCCGCATGCAATGCTGTCCAGGCCGGCCCCTGGCAGTGGTCATCATTAAAGTGCTTAATAGACCGTGGCAGGTCCACAACAGCTGACAGCCGACGGGTCCAGCGCTGAGTTTCCAGGGAGTGAGGGTCACCTTCAGGGGAGGAAGTGCTTTATCAGACCGTAAGGCCAGTCTGGCATCACATGCTCCTTTAGCCTGCCCAGGTGCTCAAGATGGATGTCCACCGGCATTCAGGTGGAACTGCAGAGCCCCACCTCCACACCATAAAAATAGCCAAAAGCATTAAGCAGGGAAGTGGTGCAATTTCCCCACAAAGATGCTTGAACTTGCCAAGCATCAAACGAATTCCGTTTCTTTCATTTTGATTTCTGTAATTTGCTCTTTAGATGAAAAGTAGCTTGTTTCTTGAGGAAGCATTGATTGGAAATTAAGTAAAAGGATATGGCCTGAAGCTGATATTTCTAGAAGGTTGAAAAGCAGTTAGTGTATTTAACTTAAGAACATATTTAAAGGTCACTTTGAAAATGAAGTCAATCCTTTTGCAATGGTCACACAATCATACTGACTGAGCCTGAAACGTGGCGTGTTTGAGCTTTTGCACTAGATCAGCCATCGTTGTGTGTGAAGTATCCGTTTTCAGTGTGAATTGTGTGAATTAAATGCCTTGTAGCAATGTGTGTGCGGCGTGGGAGAGCTGCGCGCCACAGAGAGACAGGTATTCCATAACCGCTCAGAAACCAGTGCTCTGCTGCCAAAACAAATTTTGCTTTGGATGACTTTTGCCTGAAGCACAGATTAAGCCTTTGTCAACATCTGTGAAATATCCATGAGTATTAAATATCCATGAATGATGACGAATAAAAACAGTAGCTTCAGGAAGTGTGAACCCTGCCTTCACTGCCTGAATCTTCCAACAACACCGACTGTCTTATAGCTGGTTATTAAGCATATTCCCCTCGGAGAAACATAATTAGATATCTTCCTTCCTCCAATGCATTTTAAATCACCTTGCATGGCCAATCCATGATTGGCTGGGGCTCCCAGAGTACTGCCTTGTTGCACTTCTAGAAAGGCAGGGAAGTGCCCCGAGCAGTCTCGGAGGACACGGTTTATCTGGGTCTGGACACAGGTGCGTCTCCAAATGAGAAACACTGAGGAGGGAATAAGCTCCCGGACGAGACCCCAAAACGCAGAAGCAGGGGAATGTGATTCAAGGTCGGCCGTGGTAAGCAGCAGCTCGGCACCGCTGATTGATTGGGTATGCAAGAAGCATCTGGCACACAGGAAACAGGAAGGTGACTGGGGGAATCACCAGGTGGTTCCGATGAATTATAGCCACTTTGCCCAGCGCCTTCCCCATCTCCCAGCCTACATACATGCCGTTATAGAGCGCCATTGTCAAGCCGTTGATACCTTGTAGATAAAGAGATTTGCGTGAGAAGGCCAAATGCATGTGTGGCACGCATATGACAAACTTTCAGACACACTTCTGTTTTTTTGTTTTTTTTTTCCTTGCAGCACAGGTACCCAAGAATCATATGTCTTTAAAATGTCATATCAGAAAACCTTTTTATAGGTGATCACCATGAATATTGATGGCCCATTAATTAACATCTAAATTTAGCCATTTACTTTTAAATTACACGTAACCACTTCAGCGATTTAATTAAATTTCACAAAAGCAAAAGTGATGAATTATGTCAAATCAAAGATTATATTTTCATCTGACATTTGCATTTTACAAAACTACAGAAAGCCAATGAGACTCGGTCATAAGCAGTTGGAAAAAGTCTACAAGAAAGAAAAAAGTCATTAGGGAAACATAATCAGCCCACCATCTGAGAGTTGCACAGTTCGGGGCCATTTTAAGACAATAAGAGGGGACTTTCGGCCAGGCACCCACACACTTCACACTGAGTCCCTAATCAGCTCTGCACTGCTGGAGAGAGACCTCAGAGAGCACAGCATATGGAGGGGGACAGGAAAAGCATCACCCCTACCGCTTTATATATCATGCCTCACTAGTCCATAATCAGTTATGTATAATGATGGTTGGCAAAACACATGATAAAGATGGCGTGAGTTCAAAAAAAAAAAAGAAAAGAAAGAAAAGTAAACATATACGACAAGGTTGTAATTCCTATTTTGGAGTCATTCTAAAATATCTTACTAAGGGTCAGCGCAAACCCTCTTTTGGCGTTAAAAAACTACTGTCAGGATTTACTAAAGACATGGAGTGATAAATTCGAGCTGAAAAGGCGTGGATGGTTATTTTTGCGGCTGACCTTATTGCATATGCATTTGTAGGAGTTTTCCTTTCTGACACAAAATTTAGGTGAGGACAGTATTTTAATTAATCATGCATGGTGATTTAATAAGTTTTGCACTAGTCAATTTACTGGTGTTTGCGTTATTATTTACTGCCCTAAAAAGTCTTAAACCAGACACTTACTGGTAGATTGCGTTGGTCATTATGGAAATTATCCGGCCGTGTCTGTGTGCTTTAATATGCTTGTCGTCAGAACTGTCCACTTCCATCTGCACTTTTATAGATTTGCGCTCTCACGCTAATTTAGTAAATCTGGCCCCAAAGTTTTGCGTTAAATGGGTATTTTTTCAACCATGGACACTTTTGGCCCAAAACGAAAGGAACAGTTTATCCAAAATGTAAAAAGAAAATCATAATGAACGCAGTAAGACAGCCATTTTACATTTCTTAAAAAATCCTGAGAGTTATGGGACAAAAAAGTCAAGTGGTAGACCCAAAAAGATTTCACCTGCACTGAGCCGCAGGATCCGACGGGTTGTCCGTGAAGACACAGGTCGATCCTCAACCCAAATTAAGACCCTTACTGATGCTGACTGCAGCCCAATAACCATAAGACGTCATCTGCTAGAGAAGGGCTTCAAGAACAAAAAACGTCTTCAAAGGCCACGTCTCCTCCCACGACACAAACTTGCCCGTTTAGAATTTGCAAGGGAGCACCAAACATGGGACATTGAAAAGTGGAAGAAAGTTTTATTCTCTGACGAGAAAAAAATTAACCTGGGCGGTCCTGATGGCTTCCAACGTTACTGGCATGACAAGGAGATCCCACCTGAGATGTTTTCTATGCGGCACAGTGGAGGAGGCTCCATCATGATCTGGGGTGCTTTTTCCTTCAATGGGAAAATGGAGCTTCAGGTTGTGCAGGGGCGTCAAACGGCGACTGGCTATGTGGATCTGTTGCAGCGGGCATCCCTCTTGACCGAGGGCCCCTGTCTGTGCGGTAATGACTGGGTCTTTCAACAGGACAAAGCTGCAATTCACAAAGCCCGCCTGACGAAGGACTTCTTCCAGGAGAATAACGTTGCTCTTTTGGACCATCCTGCGTGCTCCCCTGATCTAAATCCCAATGAGAACATTTGGGGATGGATGGCAAGGGAAGTTTACAAAGATGGACGTCAGTTCCAGACCGTGGATGCCCTTCGTGAAGCCATCTTCACCACATGGAGCAACGTTCCCACTGGCCTCCTGGAAACAGTCGCATCAAGCATGCCGAATCGAGTTTTTGAAGTGATCAACAAGAACGGTGGGGCTACTCACTATTGAGTCCTTATTTGACACGTTTAGTACAGTTGTGCGTTTATTTTTGGGCTATGGTCTTAAACTTTTAATCAGCTGATGAACGGCCTGTTTGAGTTTAAATGCAGTTTTCAATAAATTGCTTACTATCTATTTTTTGTCTCTTGCTCCTGTTTCTTCTTTTGGCATTTTGAAGCAGCACTTACAACCCGGTTATGATCCACAAGTGCGAAATGTGTAAAACTTGCAATGAATCCCCTGGTCTTAAGATTTTGTTCAGGAGTGTATATGGATATCACACCTGAGACACAACAGAACACATAATGAGCTGCATAATTAATGAGCTTTATGTATGTGACTGAAAGCTAAGCAACAAGACAAAGGAAATATATTTTGTTGTAGTTTATTTATAAAATGTAGTCAACAAAGACACATTACAAAGGCCTAGTATATTTAAAATGATCAAAATATTTGACTACACTGCAAAAAATGCTCTTCTTATTTGGCATTTGTTTCCAAATATCAAAACATTTAATCAAGACTCATTTACTAGATAAGTAAAATTACATGATATTTGTTATTGCTTTTTAAAAATTGAAATTTAGTGTCATATTGCTTAAAACAAGCAAAACGATCTGCCCATGGGGAATAAAAAAATAATCGTATTTCTGTTTACGACACAGAAACAAGATTTCAATCAGAAAAAAAAAATATTTTTCTTACCCCATTGGCAGATAACTTAGCTTGTTTTAAGCAAAAACTCACTTAATTTTCATTTTATTTTCAACAAAATAAACAAGATCAAATAGTAAGAAGAACATTTTTTCCCAGTGTATCTCTTTTTCAGTAAACTCATTTCTGTGCAATTTCTGTCTTGTTATTTTGTTTGTTGGGTATGACAGTTATCTGCTCAAATGCCCCAAATACTAGTATACTAGTATTATTTTAGGATGACATTTGTTTTTGATTTCTTATAAGAAAACAAATACTACTTTTTGTTTTACATTTTAAAATAGAGCTCTATAAACATTTCAAATAATCACTAAACAGTCATTTCTCCTTTTTTTCACTTTATCCAGTCCATTAGCTCCGGCAACAAGGCAACTACATTTAAAATATAAATAAATACATCAAATAAAAGCAGCAAAACAGAGGGCAAATCAGCACCTTCTGTCTGAATTCACTTGCCTCATTAGGTAAGGATAGCAGAAACGCTGTATCCCCGCAAACCACAAGACACCTAAGACACTGACTCTGGTCAACAGAATGCAGAGGCCTGGAACGTTCAGCTCATTTATTACAAGTAGTACATGCAGTGAGACCTCAACGATACCTATGTATCTCTCCGCAAGACTTCCTGACTTAGTGGCCAGAATTATAAGCTAATATAACCATTGTCACATTTAAGGCTTTTACACTTCACAGATCCCATGTTTTACTTTAGAAATCTGTCTCTATAGTCTGTATACTCTTGATATGATAAATGATAAATGACCTTGCCTTTTGTCTGAAGAAAGACATTTGTTTCATAATATTATGCTTGTCTTACTGCAATTAGACAAATTTATACAACAAATGTATTCTGTATGAATAGAACGATACGCTTAAAATGGACCAAATATTTCGGACACATTTACATTTACAATATCAGGTCACTATCTGACAGAGAGACGAATGGTTAACCTGTCAAACTACACCAAGAACTCATCAGCAGGGCACTAGATGACAGATTAATGGAAATGTGCCATATAATTTTTAATTACCTCTAAAGAGCAGGAGCACGGATTCACTTCAAGGGCTGTCAGTCTGTTAACGAGCAGAGAGCTAAAAAAGACCAATATCTATAATCTAGGATCTATTTTGAGCTCAATGTCACATATTAGAATCTCATTATATGCTAAATAACTGGTACATGGCTTGCCATTTCATGAGTGAGCTATGGTGACAGAGAACATAAATATAACATTACAACCATCTTAGAATCCAGATCAACCTAGCAAAGAAATAATAGGCAGTCTTGTGTGGTCAAGACTGATTTGATTTTTACAATGACTTCATCTGTGAGTTGCACACAAACCCAAGAGCATGTTACCCATGCTTCTTTTTTCGATGAAAATCTTGACCTCTGCTGTAGCTCTCAGATCAAATATAATGGCGTATGATGCATCATGCAGGCTTTGACGTCAATGACATTGTCATGTGAACAACTGCGACGTTTTATGTCATTGATGTCAATCCTTAATGTGCCATATTTGATTTGAAAGCTAAAGATTAAAAGAGAAGCAAATATGTTCAATAAATAAGCTTTTTGCAAGCAGGGAACTGTGACAAAATGCTATGTTGCTGTGTTTTTTCCCCCTTTTTCTCATTAAAATGTGCACACACCCTTGCAACAGCAAATCTCTTCATTTGGAATATCTAAATAATTAGTATCATGACTTGCTGGAACTCAATGCAAGGTTTTTTGTTTTTGTGGAGAAATAAATATTTTCGTTAAATACTGCTATTTATCACTATGTTTCCAGTTGATTTATAAATTAAAATTAGGGTGCTGTTTACTTATTATTGTAAAATATATGGAGCCCCTAAAGTGACATGGTTAAGGAAAAAAAAGTAACACTATTTTAGTGACATAGGTATACATTACTACATGTACTTACTATAGTAATAACAGTAACCAAACAACTTTACACTAAGTACATGTAGTTAATAATATTACTCAGTACTTTTTTAAGTAAGTACAATGAAACTGTGTCTGCTTAAAAAAAAGATTTGCGCTCCCCGGAGACATTTCGATTTACCCTACTCTCGGTTACTGAAGACTGAAGCATTGAGGCTTCCAAATCCTCAGTACTCATCGTGCTGAATCTGTCTGCTGCTTTTGACACAGTTAACCACCAGATCCTCCTGTCAACTCTTAAGAAGATGGGTATCTCAGGAACTGCTCTCCAGTGGTTCAGGTCGTACCTCTCAGGTAGGTCCTACAGGGTATCTTGGAGAGGTGAAGTGTCTAAGTCACATCATCTAGCTTCCCAAGGATCAGTGATATATTTTATATATATATATATATATATATATATATATATATATATATATATATATATATATATATATATATATATAGTATTATATTATAAACCCCAATTAATATCCTTATTGTTTTTGCACCAGATAAAAACCTTTTTACATACTTTTGTTTGCATAGACTATATATATACAGTTTATATATATGTACTTTAAATACTACTTTGATCTACTATAAAAAATGCATACCTTGTAACTTGACATGCACTTTCAAAGCTTCCCAAACACTGCAGGAGACATATGAAGCACTTTTATGGTGCTTTTTAGTGCTTGACAGCCTATTCTTCAAAAATGTACCTTTCACATTCCATATAGGAAAGAAAGTCATACAAGTTTGGAATGACATGAGGGTAAGTAAATGACAACAAAACTTTCATTTTAAGGCAACTTATTCTTTTACCACACTGAACTTGGAGGAAACTTTGTATTTAATCCCTATGCATGACCAGAGAAAACCAAGTTAAAGCTATGAAACCTATGAATACACAAGCGATATATGAGGATGGATTGTGGTGCCTCTCTTGGTATTCATGCTTGTATATAGGGCTGATCTACCTTCATCTCCTGTATTAAGGTTCGCAGCGTCTCTCATAAACGCGGCTGAGATGTGACTAGGCTCCCTCATGAATGTGAGAGCAGACCTTGTTTTGTGCCCGACTGAAGCTGAAAGCCAATCAATGGTTTGCAGGCGAAGTGAAGACCTTCTTCGTCAGAAGTGACCTTGGGAGATGATAATGCCACTAAACCTGATGATATGCTGGGATGACGGTTGTGATTAAAGAATTACGGCAACGAGCGTAAACATCACTTGCTTTGAAATGAAAGTGTTCAGTCCTTCTGCCTGGAGCGAAAAATCTGTAAACACAAGAGTAGCATTGCTGTCTATGGGAGAATTTACACTCGTGAATAAAGTTGTGTGTCAAGAACCTGACTGCATGATTTGCATAAAGTCTGTATATATTATTGTGCAAATCCAATTTAAATGTCAAAGGATTTCAGTTATTTTCAAAGGTCTTTGTTTTCAATACAAGAAAGCTATATAGAAGAATATTATAAGAGATATTTCAATCCTCCTGCTGCCTGAATAAAATAATTAAAATTTGCATACATTTACTAATTTTAAACACTTTAAAATTAGATATAAAATGTATATAAATATTGACATTATTTTTGGAAATGTGTTGAATATGCTGCAAATGGAAAAGAGGTGCCAATACTGAGTAATCTATCCATATGGTGAATTTCTGCTTTTATGTTTTCCCACATGCAATGCTAAAATGTGTTGAGATTCTATATCAAAGGAGAACTGTTAAGGAGTAAATGTCAGTTACAAGATAAAAACCTTGTAATGTGATTAAACCTAATTTGGTACATCATTGCTCAACAAAAAAAAAAAGAAAAAGAAACAGGGAGGAAAAAAAGCTGATGTACTTTATCGCTCCAGTGTTTCTCAAGCACTGAACAAAGACCAGGTTATTTCTCCCCTTAACAAAACTCCCCAAGACCCCATTCCTATGTCCACATTTCTGTCATCACAACCCAAAATGGCAGCCAGCCATAGAAATCACTCAGCACACCTGTCAGCATTAGCCTCCAGAAAATAATTTGCACAAAACTATAACAAGCAGTTATAATTAGCTGAGGGTTATTAAATATGTCCAACACTGGATATCTGGACTACAAAGGAAATCTAATAAGATGTGCCGGTGCATTTTTTCCTCCTTTCTCCGAGTCAGCGGCTGTGGTAGGCATAAATTAATGTGCATATGGAGAGCGATGTTACAGGATGTGAGGCAACCACTGAGGCCTTTAGCAGCTCTGCGGGAAAGCAATCTGTGTGAGTCTGGAGGTGAAAATATAGCACGGACACCTGTTTTAGTGCTATAGCGTGGATGACACTCACCTCCAGTAAAAGGTTCACAGGTGCTAGTATAATTTACTATATTTATATTTTACTACGAGAATAAATTTACAATACCAGGATAAAGTCTGGACATTAAAACAAGCCTCTATTGCCATACACATTTTAGAATAACAGTTAAATGTGCACTATGTAGGATTTTTGCAGTAAAATATCCAAAAACCACTAGGCCAGTGTTATATATTTTGTTTAGTTTAGTTCTTATAATATCACAAATGTTTCCAACTATTTGTAAATTGTGAGAAAATTGCTAGTTTAACCAAGGAGCCGGGACATTTGAGGGAGTTGCCTGTCAATTGCTTCATATCTGCACAGAGCAAACACGCTGAGCAAACGGAGTGACGTCATAACAATTTTAATCACACTTAAATGTATCTAATTTGATAAACAGAGCTGCGTTACCTCATACTCATGACCGGAAAAGCGGAAATGGCGCCGGCGACTGTGACCCATCATAATAAAATTCTCGCTGCTTGCGAGCCGTGCTTGTTGCACAACAATCGCTCCAGTGGCCTTACTCAGCTCCACAACACTCGGCCCTGCTCTGCTTCATACAACAGTAACGTTAATAACCGCATCCATGAACATGATTTCTCCCCGAGTCCTATCTCGATTCTTTTCCACCAGCTGTGAGGTGAAGACCACAAGTCCCAAGATTCTGCGCTCAAACTTGGCATCATCAGACTATGCCTTAGTTTTGAATAGGCGCCCTCTAGCGGACAAAAAAATGTCATAATGCAGCTTTAAGTTATTTCAAGATACTAAACTCTGACTAATAGTGTATATTATATAAAATATCAAATGTATTATTATAAAATATTGTTTGTTATATTATTATTATTAACATACAAAACTGAGCCCTTAAAATGACATGGTGGTGGGATAAAAATATGAAACGGGAGGAAAAATAAAATAAGTTAACGCGTTTCCATGAGGAACGTTGCCTTTGCTCACAAAGAACTCAAAAGGTTTTGTGAGCGAACTCAAAGATTCTTGGGAAACTAAAAACATTTGCAAGAGTACACAAAAGCACTGACAAATAAGTTCCCTTTAGGGGCTCTGTAGAAACAGACCGTTCGTTTTCTAACTGTTGTTTTAAAATTACACACACACGCACGCACACACACACGCACACAAACACGCTCAAATATGCAAAAGATGTTGGAAAACTGAAGAATTTTCAGGACCTGGACAAACAAGGGACCCACAAACTACCATCCCAAAACAAAACAAAAAACAGCTGTGGATCATCCAGGTAACGACACACAGTATTAAGAATCATAAAAGTTAATAAACTTTTTAATGATTTTTTTTGTCTTGTGGACTATAAGTAAACATATTTTATGTAAATTATCTTATTCAGGACAGATCTAAATAAGATAAAAACAACATGCATTGTGTATGATCTCTCTTATTTAGTTAGAATTTCCCACATTTTCACAGATTCTGTATGTGGTTCACAAACTTTTTCTTTCCACTGTGTATAATCAGATTGTGAAATTATCATGAGATTGTTTTACAATACTCTGGAACCTTCTATAGTTCTTTAAAATACAGCCACAGGGGAACATACTGCAATTTCATGGAAAAAAAGTATTAAAACTAAATAAGTCATTAATTCCATGTACAGAAACAAGCATGCACTAAACCTTTTATTTGTTGGTGTGAGATAATTGGCTAGTTTTTCCTTCATTACTTGTCGAGCAGTTGTCTGATGCAGTGGCGGTGTCGTGTTCCATGTCACGCCCTGCAACTTTAATTAAATGCGTTATAAAGAATGCACAGATTCGTAGACCCCATTACGGTTGATTCAATGATAATTAAAATATCCATCTGCAAGCATTAAATTGAAAATGCCCCCATGCGTAGCTGTGTTGAAGTGTAATGATGAGAGTATACTGGGAGGGAAGAATTAGGAGACGGGTATGAGACAAAGACGGGCTTTCGCATGCTTGACGGCGCTCTGATTATCTAATCAAATCGTTCAGATCTAGACAAGCTCTCTGCAGCTGATCTGGACGTGTGACTTGTGGAGGTGAGCAACTCTGACGGCCACCACTGGGGGAAAATGTGACTTCCCTACTGATGTCATGAACGCGCATATACATGTCGGTTTGGTCCGGCCCCATCGGCGTCTGCTCCCTGCTGCTCCACTTCTGCCTGTTAATTAACTGTAATGATGTAAACAAGAACCCATTCTGACCACCTCGCCACTGCCACAGGAAAAGCAATCTGTTGAGACAATCACCAGGGACAGACCACCTCTTGGTCTCACACCATCTCCTCTCACACTGCAATCAACACCGACGGCCGTGATAACGACGGCGAGATGGAACTCGGACTGTATGAACTGATTAGGCGATTTCTTGCACTTTTCCCGGCTGGGTGAATCTGCCTCGCCCGTGGGATGAAAGCTGTCAGGAGGTGTTAGCGGCAGTACGCATATTGACAGACCTTCATGCGAATGTCTCTTAACGAATGAAACACGCTCCTCTCTCACAAGGGCCCTGATAAGAAACGATCCTCCCCGTTTTAAGAAAGAGTTCCTGGGGTTTACACTCTGCATTTCAATGGCAATCGGTTTTTACCTCAAAAGACCAGCAAGACACGAAAATTGATCTTGACCAGCAAGACACGAAAATTACTTTCAACAAGATTACTTTCGTTCTAAGGCAAAACTGTCCATCTTACATTGCTTGTTTTGACATGCTAACTGAAAGTCAATTATTAGCATTACGATGAATCTTAGCCTTAGGTGAAGCTTTTGAACCTATTTAGTGTTGCTGTTGCAACGACGGCCTAGACGTGTGGGAGACAAAGAGAACTTTTGGAACTTACACAGGGCACCAGACTGCAACCTAATTTTGTTAGAGGTCGCACTGGTATGACTGATAAGAGCTGCTATTTGTGCAACATATGAGAAACCTCAAATTCAAACGAAACGGAAATGGAACGGAACCACGCTATTGATTTGAGCTGTGCTGCATGGACTGTTTATCAGCTCGGAGCAATAATAGACAGCTCATACACAGGCCGGTCTTGATGACGCAACACTGTTACTACACAGAGCGCTGGGAGATCCAGTAAGAAAGCGTTCAAATTTGCCAAAGATATAAATGGCTAAATCTAGTGGGAAACGTTCAGCTCTGTTATAATCCATAGATATCAGATCAAACAGCGCTGACGAGAAAACCAGGAGAAGTTCAGGGGGTTTAGTCCACAAAACATGCAATGTGGATGTAATGTAGTAACACCCCCTTTTACTGTGGAAGAAAGAGTAAAATGTGTGGGTTTTTTTTCAGGGTTGGTACAACCTTTTGAGAGTGAAATTCAATAACTTTTCAAGGGCTTCCAATTGCTTCACACTTTTAACAGCTCTAAATATTATCACATGTTAAAGTATTTTTTTTAATGTGATGATTTGTAAAACTAAAAAGTTTAAAGGTATAGGCCACTTTGTGGCAAACAAGCACTTTTATTTTATAAAGACATGAAATTACCACTATAACCAGTAGGTGGTGTCATAGGAACAAATGGAATTTGACTTATTAGCCATTTCCACTCCTTAAAGGGTTAGTTCACCCAAAAATGAAAATTATGTCTTTAATGAATCACCCTCATGTCGTTCCACACCCGTAAGACCAGTTTAAATTGTGACTGAATTACACAGAAAACAAGTAAAGCGTGCTCCTTTTATTATCCCTGAAGCTGTCAGTCATTTCAGTGATGCTGTGCATGGAACAAGGGTACATTTAATGAGAGTAGATTATTTACATTATCCCTATAAAATTAGTTTTTAGCACATTACTGCTGTTAATAAATGTTAATTTTATCTGCATCTCAATTCAAGCTCAATACTTTACTGTTAAATGTCTAATAAAACAAACAATGTTATATTAGTAACAATGCAAAACAATAGCAATTGTATGATTAAATGATAAAATAAATAAAACTTTATTATACATTTTCCTCCAGCGCCACCAAATCAGGTGCTAGTGCCACTGCTCTCAAATGTTAGTCTAGAGCCCTGTTATTTGTAACAAACATCTTCCATTCACGTTACGATAATATAAAAATCTGCATGTCAATTAAGATGTCAGATCATGATTCATCGCCAAGTCAATGCTGTCAAATTAGCTTTCATAGTCCAACGATTTTGTTATATAATGCAATGGCATTCAAACATTTATAAGTGTGAATTGCATGTCCACCCAAAACTTTCAAACAAACTTCAAAAGTAACTTATTGGTTTAATTATGTATGGTTTAAATTGTTTCATACAAAATCCTTGCATTAAACAGCACAACCACATGTTATACAGTCTATCTTCAAAATACAGATTCTCATGTGGTATCTCTGTGTCTATACGAGCCATTGGGAATCGCTTTGGCGCACAGAATTCTTCCTCCTGCCATGTGTCATTGTGAAACACAAAGGAGATGAAGCCTCTTGTTTTGCTTCGGAATGTGAAACCCACCCCTGGTAATGTCTAATTAATATCCACTCATTGTGGAATTCTCATCTCCCACAGAGCCACTGAGACCAACATCTGTTTAATCAACATTTTCCACTGACAACCTCTTGGCTGTCGATCCTATTGTGGTGTGGCAGAGGAATACAAACAATTGAAATTCACCAGGTGATCCAAAAGTTTATCCTTAGAGAATTCACTTGACAAGTTGACAGACAGCACATATCAAAGCCTAGTACAGTACATTTAGGTGAATAAAGTCCGCTGGCATAAACTTTTCCGATTCAAACTTTATCAAACTTTTTTTTTTTTTTTTTTTTTACTTTTGTTGCACATAGCTGAGTGCCATTTTTCCCCCCTCACACATACTCTAAAATTACCTCCAAACGGAAGAAAGATAATGGTACACAGTCACAGATGGCTCCCTGAGGCTCGTAATCAGTTAGCCACACCCGCATGCCTGCTACATGCTTTATTTCTCCCACTATGCCCCTTCATCAGCCTTGATTAGACCGCTGGAGTAAAATGTCACATTTTACATACCTCCATATTTCAGGCCAACACCAAACCTGACTATGGTTCCTAGATGGTCGGGGTGAAATGTCAAGGGATGCACCAATTCCTGCATGCCCCACTTTGCAATCTCACAAATTTGTCACTTTCAGAGCAAGGGCGACTGTGGAAATTACAGACGGCCTCTTCGTTAATACGTGCTAGGCAACCCGAACGCCAGAGCCCTAATTGGAGCTAATTGGCTTAGTGTGTTCATGGATCAGATAAATAGCAAAGACAACACTAAGTGACACAGTGACCTTTTTAAAGCTTCACTCTAATTAACCTTTTAGATGCATGCAGGTGTTTTTATGTAGGGCAGAGGAAACAAACTTGGCCACAGAAGACTGGAAGGGAAGCGTGTTTTGCGCCCTGCCACAAACTCCGGTGGAGAGTGTGTCGCCATTACAGCTGCTCGGGAAAGCGCGGATATTAAAACCATAAACACGAGAGTGTTCTGAGATAAAAAGGTCCTGCAGCCGAGTAATTCTACATCATCATTCAAATCTGCTGCTCATTACAAAAGCTCTCATCTCCACGCATATGGCTTATGGGAAACAAAGCGGCAGGCTGCGCCTCAAGCTTTCTTGATTAAGTTTACCGCAATGTAGTGAGCAGTGTGAGCCTAATAATTAAATTAAAAAAGTTATAATTTCCCTCATTATAGCTCATAGCACGGTTCAATATCCTAGCAAACACGAGCTAAAGAAAGCGTCGGCGTGTTCCAGTAAAAGAGCATTAAAAGTCGATCAGCGGACACAGAATAAAACAGAGAGTTTATATGGATCTACCCATAAACCCTTCAATACCCGTCAAGCTTTTATTACAGTTTGCTTAGCGGTCTTAAGAGCTGCCCGCGCACACCCACAATAAAAGCTTTATGCCACTCACAGCTTTTCCAGAAAGGAAGGCGGTACCACTTACATACAGTGACAATAATTTATGAGCGAAAGGGGGAAAGGGCTGGAGAGAAAGTTGGTGTGTGTGATCCGTTAAGCACATAAATGTACATTAATTAATCACTGTGGGAGCTGAATCCCTGAAAGCAAGAGCGGATGGGGTGGCGGTTTTACATGCGAACATTTAAATGCATAAATAATGAAGCACCTCAACAGTTTTAAATGCTGTAATAAAATTCTTCAGGGGAACATTCCCCACATTTGGAGTGTTTATAATATGTTTTTCATGATATTTCTATTTTGTTACAATAATCTGGAACATGACTGGACATATTAATGCATTTAAACATCACCACAGGCGCTTTGGTACAATGCTGAGTAAAATCATTCCGTTCAATTATGAATTACCTCATTCATTGCACAAGGTTATTAATTATGCATGTCCATCAAAATGCATCGATTAAGCACAATGCAAATGAGCTGGTGTCAAGAATCGCTGCCAAACAGTGAAGGTAATAATATTGCAATTGATTCTCTGTCGTCAGACGACTGCATCAGAGAATAAGCTCTCTTATCTCAGTGCACTCGTTGAAGAGTAAAATTAAAACTCTGCCATCATTTATTCACCCTCACGTCGTTTCAAACCTGTATGACTTTCCGTGGAGCACAAACGTTTTTAGTTCACGCTGCAGTGGAAGCCAGTGGAGTCTAATGTTGCTTTGGACTGAGCAGACTTTCATACAGGTTTGGAACAACATGACGGTGAGTAAAAGAATTTGTGTGAATATTCCCTTTAAGAATGTATGAAGCCTTCTTTTCTGGTTGTGCTGTGTATTGCAAGTTGCCAAGTCTTTCTCTCTTGACCTAGAACACATAACAGGATAAGCCAAGGGCTTCCTATCTCCCACATATGTTCTCTTAGCATGCACAATTCTAATGTAATGGTGCATTTAATGAAATGGTAGCACTAGGAACACCTCCAAGTGGGTTTGGAGGCCAACAAATCCTCACATGTTACAACAAAGTGTTGAGCCAGTGGAAACTCTGAAACCATCTAAAACTGGACGTTCAATCTCACCACGCAACACCATCAATCACTCATTCTGCTGGGCTTTCAGTATTTCAATCAACAATTTGTGGTTTTGAGACAATCTAAAAGCAAGCTAGTGCTATGATTACACATCTGTCTGGGAAAAGAGAGGCCACTAAATGCTGCCCGGCTCTTTATTACTGTCCGAAACGATAGCAGACCGCCCAGGAGTTTGTTTAATGCATATTTACCAAAATATCTCAATGATGTAGCACTGCGGAAAGCACCTACTCGTGGTTCCTTGTGGGCTTTGAAAACCCAGAGGAGGTCTGTTACTCATGGGACTATTAGCAGTCCAACAAAGCCATTCGAGGTACATCAAATATTCTTAATGGGCCAAACGTAAGTGGAAAACCCTCATTGTTTTGTATCTCAGTTGTTTTCCAAAAATTTTCATAACAGACCCTTTTAGTAGAGCGGTTTTGTTCTTTAAAGAAAAAAAAAAGAAAAAAAAGAGGTTTGGCAATTTAATAACTCACATAAATGTCATATAATGAGCAAAAACTCAAAAGAAATCAATGCAAAATGAGACTATGATGATGTTTTGAGTAAACATAGTTATTTCTCTTTGTAAAAGGTCAGGACCGGAGGGTATGTTATGAGTTTGGGGAAAAATGAATCGCCTTGGAGTGGGGAATGGCTACCAGATGGCGTTGTCCTCATGCAGGAGTGACTGGCTGTTTTTACAGGATGGGAATGAGAACAGGCTGGCATGGCTAATGAAGACAAGAGACCTATCCACCTAAAGCTGCTTCAGGCATTCAATACGTCCATATGGAGATGAGCTGCTCTCTAAGGGGTCGAACATTGAGACTACAGCTACAAATACATGCACAACTACCTCTGCTATGACTCAATGTATATATTAAAAAAGAGAAGAAAAACAAATTGAGCATTTTGTCTCTTTAATGGCAAATAATTACATTTATTTTAAGAACTAGTAGATACAACTTTTACTTCCATTTTTAGTTTGTGAACATTTTCCCAGAAGCTATAATTTTGTTACTCATGGGATAGAACTGCTGCTTTATTTTTGACAGTATTCTTGATAAGATTTGTTTTATGATTTCAACATTGATAATAATACGTTTTTTTGAGCAGCAAATCAGCATATTAGAAGGATTTCTGAAGGACCATGTTACATTGAAGACTAAAGTAATGATACTGAAAATACAGCTTTTCCATCACAGGAATCAATTACATTTTAAAATATATATAAAAAAGAAAACAATATGACTATTATGAAAACTAATATATTGTGAGATTTCACAATATGACTGTTTTTACTGTATTTTTCATCATATAAAACCCAAACTTCTGAACTGTAGTGTAGCTAACTAGCTAAAGTGTTTTTCAGGAGCAAGTTCTTCCATCAGTGATTTAGGTGCTTTAGGCTTAGAAAGAAAAAAAAAAAAAATCTGACAATTAACACCCTGGTTAATCACAAAGTGTGAATGCTTTATCAGCAACACTGTCTGCTATGAGAATCTATTCTCTTTCTGTTCTTCACAACTGCTATCAAGTCTTCTCTCGTTAACAATGTTACAAAAAAAACCCTCTTCTGCTTCCCCAAGCTCCCGCTGTCCCAAAATACCCCGGCAAGTGTTGTGCATTTAATTTCTCTTTGCTCTCGTACATATTGACAGAGCACTAGAGCAAAACTCCTCCCACCCAGCCCGGTCAGACAGTTTTATTATCTTGACTGATTTCATGATCTGTACTCACCCGTCCCTTCCATTTTACCACAGCACCCGCCCATATGTGCAACTACTGCTAATGGTGCACATAAGCAGAGGCCTTTGTGGCGACAATTTTTTTAATCTAGCCAGCCGATCGAGACGTGGTCCACTGTAAATTATCAGTTCTCAGCGCCGTAGAGCATTTTGTGGCTTAATGGGTGCATGGTAAATGGACCTCGCCAGAGCCACAGTTCCCACTATTCCCCATGCTGACATTCTGAAGTGCGGTTAGCTCTGCTGATGTCCTCAGACCAGGCCGCGGTCACACGTGGCTCCAACGGGCCTCCGGGGGAACGTGACAGATTGCTCACTCGGTCGCAGAAACGAGCAGAGCGCAGGGGTGGAAGTGTGTAGTCGGGGTTCACATGGGAGTGGTGTGACCAGATATGCTGGGTTTTAAACACATTCTCTCACATACACACAGCAGCACACTTCCTTCATAACACAAATGCGCAAAAGTAGAAGAATCTGCAGTACATGAAGGTATGTGCGAGGCATCTCTGACATTTTTAGATATCTGGGTTGTATGGCATTCAGAAAAGTATTGAGAATGCTTTTTCAAAAACAATTTTAAAGGAACTATATGTAAGAAAAATATTTCAATTAATCATAAAATGGCCATGATGTCAGTAGACATTACAAAATCATGTTAATTTCAAATACTTATATCACTGACAACAGAAGTCCGGCCAGGATATTGTCATTTAAACTGATGTTGACATGCTGTGTTTTGGCCTGAAGCTCCACCCTCCACCTATCGACCAATCACAAAGTCAGTAGTGTTTCGGCATCCGGGTTGCCAGATCTGCTCTAGTTACCACAGCTGCAGCTACAAACGTTCCTCCAGGGTCCCGCAGCCTATCTGGCAACCTCTAGTCAGGGGGAGGGGGGATAGTTATTGCAGTACTAGTTTTGGCCACAATCTTACTTACACTTCCTTTAACTGAGAAAGCGGACAGAATGCAAAATTATGAGAAGGTATTATACAGCATATATTTTGCTTAAGCTAAAGCTTTGAAGATTGAACAATTATAGTTTTTACAGACAGAGAATAATAGATTGGATGGATGGATGGATGGATGGATGGATGGATGGATGGATGGATGGATGGATGGATGGATGGATGGATGGATGGATGGATGGATGGATGGATGGATGGATGGATGGATGGATGGATGGATGGATGGATGGATGGGTGGATGGATGGATGGGTGGATGGTTAGAGAGATAGCTAGCTCTCAAACCCTCACTAAGTTTACTCCGATTCTTCCCCAACCTTAATGTGGAACGAAGCAGAAACGCCAAGACCCGACAGAGACGAAGAGTGAGAGTCCTCCATCTCTTGCTCCTGGTCCAAGAAACGTTAAACCGCATTCTGGAGGTTAAGCATCTTGGCTGCAAGAGCTTGTCATTCCTGAAGATGAAGCTCATCCCTTATTCAGCTTCACGGAGCAAACACAGGTGTCATGCTAAACTAATGTGCCCTAAGCTATCTCTTCCAGTAAAACATTACTCATCCCATTCTGCGGGAGCATTTGTTGGCAAGCGACAAGCGCATCAATGCTTACCTTCTAACCTTTCCTGTAGATAACACACCTGTCTAAAGATGTTCACGGTGATATAAATGCTTTAAAATCAATGATAAAGAAAACACATTCAGACATTTTAATTGCAAGATTAGCATATGGTGCCTAATAATAATAATAATAATAGTAATACAGTACAGATTCCCTGTAATTCATAAAAAAGTTTTTTTTTTTTTTTTTTTACAGTTCATTTCACTCCTGTCACCTGGAAGAGGAGGTTGGGGAAGCGAGGGTCCTCATAATAACATTTCAACACTGGATTCCTCCTGTCTAAAAATATGTTCACGGGTCCCTATCGCTTGAGATAATCAAGGGGAATTTTGTCTGCGCAGCACATGTGGGCCGCAGCACATGTTCAGATCTCTCTCTGTCTCAGGGGCTGTCTTTGGGCTCTCAAGAACAAGGATTAGCTCAAGAGCTCATCCAATTCCCATCTTTTGTTGCACGTGTTTATGTTTTTTTTTCTTTTTTTCTCATGTCTAAAACCTCCTTGCAATGCTCTGGCATCCCACTAGGGGAACTGTTCCTCTTTTTTTATTCTAGAAACATCCACTCAGACTTTCTAAGTGGCATATTCACCAACAATTTTAGCACTTATCTACCAGGCAAGTGGACTGGAACTTCTGCTATAAATCAGCCGCTGACATGGACCATAAAAATAAGGGAATTTTGATCATTTCACTGTATGCGTCTAACGGTAAATGTAAGCATACACTAAAGCACTCAAGCATATCGGCCAGCAAAACTCACTGAACAGACATCAGTCAATCAAAATGGGCAGCAGCGCTTTCTCTGAATGTCCACAATAATCTGTAGCAGCTGTCTAAACATGTCCTACCGAACCGGACCTGCCTTAGAGTAAAACCAGAGCCCTGTTTAATGTCAAAATGTGAATTATTGAATAAATAAATACAGAAGGGAAGCTAAATGCATGTGTGGATAGTAAGAGAGTGGGTACTAACAGCACTGCTTAGGGAAAGAAATATAGAGCAAAGGATGCACGGCCCCTTTCCTGGCTTCTCTTATTCTACCTAATGACGCCTATAAAAATCTCTGGGCTATGAATCGGGAGTAAATAGATATATATCCCAAACCCCAGTCTCATTCATGACCTTCTACATGTGCTGCAAGGTCTGTGTATGCCATAAGATAACACAGAGTAAACACAGAGTAAACAGAATTGCTAATTAGCATTTGACTTCCAGTCACTCATGGCAGGCATGTGCATTTCTAGAAGCCAAAAGTGATTCGTGCAACCTTAACTGCACGATTCCACCCTTGTAATGATGATGACGGCAGACCTCTCAATCCTCACAGTGTGATTAAAGCGGTTCATCAAGTGCTGAAGTTAGTGATTTGTCCCGCAAAGACTGTCTCATCATGGCTAATTGTGAGAGATCCACTCAGGGGCCTCGGCTGATCTGGATGAAGGAGCTGATTGGTCTGTCATGTGCACGGCCCCTCTGGTTGTGGCCACCATGGATTAAAACAGATCCATAACTCATGCGCACCAGATGGTGGAGATGGGGTCAGCAGCTGGAACAGTGCACGATCAGACTCTACATCTTCCTGGTCCAAAGCTGCTGGTCTTTGGCCAGCTTCATTAAAGCCTGAGGTTGTCTGGCACTTTACAGAGCTGAGAAACAATCCGAACATAGTTGTAATATGGAAAATATGAGCCTTATCCATTCCTGCTGTTTATTTGGCTATATGACATACAGTGTTCATGGTTCTCTAAAAGCTAGCCTGCAAAATAAAACCTTTGTTATGATTCACTGAATTGTCTTGATACCTAGTTGCAATAATCAACCCTGAAACTTAAAGTTTCTTAAACTCAGCAAGTGCCCTCAAAATATAGTAATGTAACTAAGAGTTCTGATACAACTACTGATTAAAAAAATTCTTCAGCGCTAACGAGGACGACACCAACATTTTTTAATCATGGCGATAATTAACTGATTTTAATTAAAACATACGGCGAAACCAGGGTTTGAAATTACCACCCGCAGGTGAAATTCCATATCAACGCATATCAACACACTATCCAATTTGGCGGGTTATAATTCATAAAATATGTTCTAACACTTTGCACGGCATTGCTATCAGAGCCCTTTCCCTAAAAGGAGCCTCAAATATTAGCAAAAAAATAGAGAGTCACACACTGAGACAAATCTGGGCACATTGTTTTCTATGACCATACGCACAACGACAGCACCCAACTACGAGTCTGGCTGTTCAAAATCATGAAATATGATTTCAGCCAAATATATGTACATACTGACTTCAGAGAATGTGAATTATGCATGTTTCTGTGGCTTGAATACATATCTTCATATAGAGAAATTATATAGATTGTGTTTTCGCTTTCCGTTTGCACTGTTTTTATTTTCCAAATACCTTAATTAAAAATTTATTGGGCCTTATTCATGAAACAAGAGGAACGAATTTTTGTGTAAATCATTCGTAAATTGTACGTACATTTTCAGATTCATAAATGTTTTTTGTATTTTTAAAATGTTAGTTGATACGAAAGAAACGCAGACCTTCTCCCTGCCACGTGTAAATGGCGAGTAAAACAGTTGATTGTTTTGTGTTATTTTAGGCAAACTGATGACTTTTGAATCATATTTCACAAGCTTGTTTGCCCTGTCATTTTATTCTTATTTATTTATTTGTAGCTGAGTGTTGAAAACTCAAATTGGGCTAAACGCAGCACTCATCAGTGTCACTTTTAACCCAGCCGTCCAATCACAGCGGAGGAGGGGGCGGTACAAATACTACACCAACCAACCATCCTACTTGTACAACGACTGAACAACAACAGAGATGTTAATATTGCTGGTTACTGCATTTTTTGTATCCAGTAATATTCTTCAAAATGATGGCACATTACTGCCTGGCATATTCTGTATCATCATAGTGTCTCTCAGCTGGAAATGCGCTGTGCCTCCAAAACGCTCTCAAACGCCACCAGCTGGCTGTTTTCAGAAGGGTGCCTGGCATTTTTTCAGCTGGCTAAAAACGCTTTGGTGGGCATAAGTTAATTGAATATTTATTGTTAGGCATTTGGCCAATTAGTCTCTTTAGCATTTATACAATACACTGGAGCCAAACCTGAGAAGGGAGTCCAGAAGATCCCACAGCGTTCCTGCACACGTAATTTGCGTACTTTTAAATCATAGGTGGGGATTATGCTAATTGTCAATGAGCGTGCACACAACCTGTTTATGAATGATTGGACTTTATTAAAATACACACATTTAACTATCAAATATAATGTTTATGGAGCATTTGTGAATACAGAGATGGTGTTTTTTGGGTAGATCTGTTTTACGCACAAATTAAAATTTACTCATATACACGAAAGTTTCATGAATGGGCATCATTGACGCTTTGTTTATTCTTGAATGGATGACAGAGGGAAAAAAGAAAGAAAAAAGGTGGTGTTTATATGGACTGAATGATTGGAGAAGTTCAGCATACGTCACCAGTGTAAAGTCTGAAATTTTACTGAAAGACGGAATTATGATTACAATTTTGATTGAAAAATTATAGTCAAAACTTAAAAAATAATAAATAAAATGAATAAACATAAACAGATAATTGGTTCAAAATAAAATGCATTTAGAACATAGAAGAAATTTTTGAAATGTTAAGAAATATTTTCATCAAAAGACAAAGACTTTGACTAAAACAAAACAAAAAGCATGTAAAAATTGCGTGAAAGTGTGAAATCTGTCTTTATCTGATTCAAGATTCAAAATGTGGGAATGAATGCGGCAACAACAACAAGAGCAACAGAGGGCATCACGGCAGGGCATTCAATAAAGCCCATGTGGAAACCAACAGAAAATGTTGCCTGTTAGTCTTTTCATCTGATTTTTTTCTCTTGTGCCCTACTGAAAAAAGAGCAGCACAGACTGTGTTGCAACCATCCATCCATCAAATACAAGGGTGCAAACAATGGAGTGTGTCTAACAGCAACACTATCATTGTACAATCATCTTCAAAACTGTTATTCTGTTCACTTCAAGATTTCAAAACACCGTCTTGAAAAAAAAAGTCAACTCTGTCACAGTGGACTGTTTTTAACATCTGTCTCAAACTCACCACAGATCTCAAGTTATTGTCCTTCATCAGCTTGAGGGAGGTTTTGTAGCATGATTCAAGGTCATCTTTTTGGGACTGGCCCAGATTTCCTCTGGTGATTGGCCCGACAGTATGGATCACATCTGGGAGAAGAAAAAAGAAAGAAAAAGTAGAGCAGTTTATGTCTGTACACTGTCAAAACGTAAAGCTGTGTGTGTATAATTTGTAAGGTAAATACATGCCACTGTAGATAACACGAATTTCCAATTAAAACGGTGACACTGCTTAACACCAGGACAAATCCCACATGACAAACAAAAACAAAACAAAGCTTCTTGTCAGATCTTCAAAGGCAAGTCGTACAAGAGAATGACAAATAGAACTGTTTCAGGACTGCCGAGGATCATGGGAATGTATCCGCATATTTTCCAATTCTACTGGGTACAAAACAACTTATTTTTCTGACACGTTATCATGCTACATAAACAAGAGTCAACCAACAATGACAAGAACCAACAATGGAACAAAGGGGCTGATTTGAACAAGCCAAAAAACTGCCCAAAATCAAGTACATTTATTCAGTTAATGAAATGGAAGAGCAGATAGAAAATCAATTACTCCATTCTTTTATCCTATCTATTCATACATTCATATCTGCTCGAGCCGCCCTCCTGCTGCCTGTGCATAGTAATGTGTTGGGTTGTCAGTCAGTGGCGAGGCTGGTCTGAGGCGAGCGGGCTGGTTTAATTAAATCATTGCAGTGATGACAGGGGAGTTAAGGAAGCTGCGCATGAATCTGAGAGAGAAATAATGTAGCCCTTACTGCCTGACTCCTCCAGGCCCTGTAAGGTGGGCGGCAGAGGGCAATTAATAACAATAAACAGGTCACTTTGCCGGGTCTGTTCCCGCTGCTATTGTAGCCCTCGCTTCCCTTACAGTCAGCATTTTACAGCAGAGAGTCAACAAGCCAACTTTACAGAGTGCTCTATTTAACTCGGAGATTATTATTCTCTGTTTTTATTCTATTAATCTGCACATTTGTGATATTGCCAGGAGAAAAACAGGTACATTTGAAGCAATAGGATATTTTGTCAGTTGCTTGGTTTCTATTCATGCTGCCACGTGCTGAGGAGCCCCGCCCAAATCTCATTGGTCCAAACCATGCTGCCCATAACTGTATATTACATTTCAAATATGTTCAGATTTACAGATATTGTGCCATGTTAAACATCACTTTTGTTTTCAGTGTGAACCAACGCATTAATCTGTCACACAGCCTCAGCTCTCACAACAGTATACTATCTAGTTAATTTATAAAAAAAAAAAAAAAAAAAAAAAAATTATATATATATATATATATATATATATATATATATATATATATATATATATATATATATATATAAACGGGGCTAGTGAACATTACAGTACATCATAAAATACTATAAAAAGGATTAATGGAACACTACAGAAATCTGGGATCTCTATCAACATAAGTGTTTGAAATTATTAAATCACTTAAAATATATGTATATATAAAAAATAAGTTGTTTGAGGATTACTAGCACACCTTCCATCATAATAGCCGGATGTTCTTTTCTTAGGTTGCAGACACGATGTAAATGCACAAGGAAGAATGAGCCGAAATTTCCTGCCAATTAAAATCTGATCTAAATATTGTACTGGCTCAATGCTAATGAAAAATGAGATAAAACAGAAACAGGGAAGTGCACCCTAAAAAGAAGCTTTAAAAGAAAAGAAAAAAAAACATTTAAATCTAAGTAGAGTTTAAAAAATGTAAATCTTCAATTTAGCCAGGCAGCCAGATAGATAGAACGATTAATAGATAAAACAATATAACGACAGACGGACGGACGGACGGACGGACGGACGGACGGACGGACGGACGGACGGACGGACGGACGGACGGACGGACGGACGGACGGACGGACGGACGGACGGACGGACGGACGGACGGACGGACGGACGGACGGACAGACAGACAGACAGACAGACAGACAGACAGACAGACAGACAGACAGATAGATAGATAGATAGATAGATAGATAGATAGATAGATAGATAGATAGATAGATAGAGGGACGGATGGATAGATAAATCTAATCCTCTCTGTGTTTTGTAAACTGTTACTGTACCATAACCAAAGATCAGCTGTTAATGTTGTCATAGTGAATGCACAGTGATCGTCACATATAAATAGCTCTTTCCTGTTCAGCTGAAGTCTGTGTACAGAAAGGATCAGGAACGAGAAGCGTGTTTGCATTATTCAGTCAAAGATTTCTATCTTTAGTGGTTCGGCAAATGAGAGCTGGGAGTGCGAGGGGGAGCCTGAGAGCTTTTCTCATTACATAATCCTGTTCTTTATGAATAAAAGCTCAGTCAATTATTGATGTGTTCTCACCAGTTTTTATTTCATTCCACCAATGACAAGCTGCCTTTCAGGGTTTACACAGGCAGACGCATTTCAATGGCTTCTTTCTCTTTTAAAATAGGACATTTCTAAGGAAGAAATACAGACAGTGTTCAAGGAGACAAAAATAATGCTTACGCAAACTAGAAAACCACCATTACACTAATCATTCGGTCACCTTAAGCACAGAACTCGTAAACTTCTTCCTAGTATACATTAAAGATTAATAAGGTGTGTGCCTTTGTTGATTTGACAACCCTTGCAATACAATATTTGTGCGTCAATTATCTACAGAAAAAAATGTGCCACTGGGAAACTCTTCTGAGACAAAATCGAGGCTTACCATTTATTTTGCTTCTTTCAGAACACTTTACCGCATGTTTTTTTTTTGAGGCATACAGCACTTATATCACATAATGACAATAAGACAAGACAATACTAGCTGCGGTGATCTCTAGGGTCATGGCTACATCAGCAGTGCTTCTTAAACAGCATGCTGTCCAGGGTGTGTGTGTGTGTTTCTGGCCATAAGTGTGGCCCCTTAATGAGGCTGTAACTATAAGAAATATCATCTCTCCTCATACCAGCAGGACCCTGCAAGCATGATGGGACCATAATGTAGCCTGCGCCCAGTTGTTTTCTATGCATAATACATGAACCTCCGGACCACTAGAGCAACAACCCTTCAATTAGAGGATGGAGAACCAGAACAGACCATTTATAAATTCATGAAACTAAAGCTACGGCTGTACAACGTGTGAATGATATCTACACATCTAATCAAGAGCCATTTTTCATTCCAAACACGAAAAGTGCATGCTTGTTCTCTTGGAACCTATAAATAAAATAAAGTAAAAAAATAAAAGTATTGATAGCCATGGTAGTAAGAATCGGTCTGGTTCATGCACGATATCTACTCATAAATAATCAAGAGTACATTTGTTTTTCCCTTTAGTAAAAAAACAAACAAACAAAAAAAAAAACACCAAGATAATAAAATAAGTATTTGAACTTCCTGCTAGTTTGCAAGTTCTCCCACTTAGAAATCATAGAGGGGTCTGAAATTGTCATTGTATGTGCATGTCCACTGTAATAGAAATAATATAAAAAATTAATAAAAAATCCAGATATCACAATGTATGATTTTTTTAAACTATTTATTTGTATGATACAGTTGCAAAAAAGTATTTGAACACCTGAGAAAATCAATGTTAATATTTGGTACAGTAGCCTTTGTTTGCAATTACAGAGGTCAAACGTTTCCTGTAGTTTTTAACCAGGTTTGCACACTGCAGGGGGGATTTGGGTCATTGTCATGTTGGAAGACCCAGCCTCGAACCATCTTCATTGCTCTAAATGTGGGAAGGAGGTTGTTCCCCAAAATCTCACAATACATCTCGCCCCGGTCATCCTCTCCTTAATACAGTGCAGTCGCCCTGTCCCATGTGCGGAAAAACACCCCCAAAGCATGATTCTACCACCCCCATACTTCACAGTAGGGATGGTGTTCTTGGGATGGTACTCATCATTCTTCTTCCTCCAAACACGTTTAGTGGAATTATGACCAAAAAGTTATATTTTGGTCTCATCTGACCACATGCCTTTCTCCCATGACTCCTCTGGATCATCTAAATGGTCAATGGCAAACTTAAGACGGGGCTGGACGTGCTGGCTTAAGCAGGGGAACCTTCCGTTCCATGCATGATTTCAAACCATGACTTCTTATTGTATTACCAACAGTAACCTTGGAAATGTGGTCCTTGCCTTTTTTAGGTCATTGACCAGCTCCTCCCGTGTAATTCTGGGCTGATTTCTCTACTTTCTTAGGATCAGTGAGACCCCACGAGGTGAGATCTTGCATGGAGCCCCAGTCCGAAGGAGATTGACAGTCATGTTTAGCTTCTTCCATTTTCTAATGATTGCTCCAACAGTGGACCTTTTTTCACCAAGCTGCTTGGCAATTTCCCCGTAACCCTTTCCAGCCTTGTGGAGGTGTCCAATTTTGTCTCTAGTGTCTTTGGACAGCTCTTTGGTCTTGGCCATGTTAGTAGTTGGATTCTTACTGATTGTATGGGGTGGACAGGTGTCTTTATGCAGCTAACAACCAAAATAAATGGATTTCATGGGACTAAACCCATGCATCAGTAAACAGGTGCATCTAATTTAGGATAATAAATGGAGTGGAGGTGGACATTTTAAAGGCAGACTAACAGGTCTTTGAGGGTCAGAATTCTAGCTGATAGACAGGTGTTCAAATACTTATTTGCAGCTGTATCAAACAAATAAATAGTTAAAATATCCAACCCAGGGTCATTGGAAATACATGACTGCCTACATTTTTGCAACACCTGAAATATGTACCTCCAGGTACGTTTACCTGCACTTTTGGAGTGAAACGTCCACCGGAGGCGCTAAGTGGTAATATTTTTTCTCCATTCCCAGACTGATCTCATGAAATGGCTTATGTATGACACGCCAATTTGTATGCCATTTTTCATAATCGCTTTTTAGTGTTTATCAACGCCGTTACATTCTATCCCCCTACACTGCCCCTACCCCTAAACCTACCCATCACACACATACACACACACACACACACACACACACACTGCCCCTAAACCTACCCATCACAAGAAACATTCTGCATGTTTACATTTTCAAAAAAAACAATTTAGTATGTTTATAAATCCATTAACCTTGTGGACACACACACATATTCAGAAACATTTTGAACGCGTAACTCAAACGCTTCCCTAAACCTACCCATTTGTGTATTATAAAAAAAAAAACAGGACACGAAAGACACGACTGCAGGCACAATTTATTCAGAAAGTACAAATATCTCAAGTGTTCCGAGGCCAAACGATTGATTTGTGAGTATCATTTGAATTAGAAATATGAATGAACGAGTGCGTGTGTGTGTGTGTTCTGTTCGCAAAGGAGTGCGATCATCATTTCAACGACTAAAACATTAAGATCAACTCTGTTCTTCACATGAAGATATTGTACATGAGTTAATACTTTTATACAGTTTTTTGGTCAATTTTTGCAATAAATACATGTGACTGTACATTTATTTGGCTGTTACGTGTTTTACATTGTTGAGAGGGAAGGTTTAGGGTAGGAGTGGAGTTAGTTGCTCAAAAAAAAAAAAAAATCATTCTGTAAAATCAGGTTGGCGGAGCGCCTCCGGTGGATGGTTCACCAAAAAGTGCAGGCAAACGTACCTGGAGGTACATATTTTGGGTGTTGCAAAATGTAGGCAGAGTCACATATTTCCAATGAGCCTAGGTTGAAAAAATCATATATTATGATTTCTGATTTCCCGCAATCTTGCAAAACAAAAATAAAACCTGCAGCCACCAAATAAACCCCAAGCATTAAGTATTGATTCAGCATTAGCATTCATCTACTGGTGTGTAAAACAAGACACGACTGAGACAAGGGTAAAAATGTCCTAAAAAATATCATCTTGACTATGAGATTAGACAATGCCGAGATGAAAACAATCATTAAATTTACTTATGCATGAATAAGACCATGTTGACAAAAGATTATCATTATTGTTGCATGGCTAGCTTCAGGATGAATAAATGCAAATGTACACTAAGAAGATGCTCTTATGATGGTCTATTCCTATTCTTTGCATCCACCTGGAAAACAAACAACACTCAGGAGAATATGTATGTTTGGAGGAGACATTAAAAACAACAACAACAATGATTGACAAGTGATGTTTCCCTTCATCTACATGTGAAGGGAATTCATAACCACTCTCACTCTTAACCATCTCTACTCTCTCAGCTGAGATAAGAATCGCAGGTTCTGGTTGTGTGAATGCAAATTCAATTGGAGAAGCATGAGACAAATTAGACCTTTCGGACAAGTATATAACCATTGTGAAAAATCATTGCCCCTGTCAAATATTTGCAAAAAGGAACCATCCAACTGAGCAAAAACATGGACACATCAGCCTTTGAATTTACAGAAAAGTGTGTTTATGTGTGTGTTCAGGGTTACTGGCAGGTCATGGACTGTGCTTTAGTAAGGAAGTCCACTATGCCCTGGAGATAAACTGGCAATCATAACCCGTAGCTGATGAGCTTCCCTTGCTTTTTTTTCCTCAACCATTTCCATTTGACTTATCTACTGTAATTTCCCACTTGAGGCACTGAGGTGGTCGTATAATTCACCTCATAAAGATATTTAGCCAGCTAGACTGACCAGTGAGGATGGGGGAAAAAGAGCCATTATTCTGACTGAGCGATACCTGTGATTGTTTCTTTACGCTTCTGTTTGTGTAAAGTGTTTCTCTCTGTGGGAAGTGTTTCTTTCTGTGGCTGCGTTTCGAGTGCTGACCGCTGAATGAACCCTGTGAAGGTACATGTTCAATGGTGATTGCCATTAACAATTACTATGTTTACATGAATTGCAGTAATCTGGTGATTGGCTTACTTGCAAATACAGTACATGAAGCTTCAGATACTGATGCTTCCATTCTTAAACATCATGGGGCAACAAAAAAAAAAAAAAAACTGAATTATTGAACCACAGACGGACGGACGGACGGACGGACGGACGGACGGACGGACGGACGGACGGACGGACGGACGGACGGACGGACGGACGGACGGACGGACGGACGGACGGACGGACGGACGGACGGACGGACGGACGGACGGACGGACGGACGGACGGACGGACGGACGGACGGACGGACGGACGGACAGACAGACAGACAGACAGACAGACAGACAGACAGACAGACAGACAGACAGATAGATAGATAGATAGATAGATAGATAGATAGATAGATAGATAGATAGATAGATAGATAGATAGATAGATAGATAGATAGATAGATAGATAATGATTTTTAAAGAGTAATGGCTTTTAAATAACATTTTAAAATATTGAAGTAACAATTTAAAGTAATTTACATTTGTAATTATGTCTCACAATTGTATTGTTTTTACTGTTAAATAAAGGCAACCTTTAATGCACTTTCAAACTTTCATGCACATAAAAAAAAAAAATTACTGACTAGGGGTGGGACGAGATCTCATGCCCCGAGATCTCGCAAGACTAAACTGTTACTCGTTGAGGTGAAAAGCTGTCTTGTGTCATATTGTCATGACCTGATCATGACAAGAGTGTGAGGGCGAAGTTAGGGTAGAATATGCCAGTTCTATGCTTACATTACACCTCCACTCTAGTTTTGCTTTTTATATAAATATGGAATAAGCATATATAAGTAATATATAATAAGCTTTTATAGCATATTTTATGCTTCAATTCCATCAGCTCAACTAGAACGAGCTGTTCGCGTCTTGTGCAGCATTGATCACGTGACGAGAAGACGAGCGTATTACGTTTTAGAGAAGCGCTCGCATTGAGTGTGTTACGAGTGTGTTACATATTAGCGGACTAGAGCGTGGCAGAGGATTCGCTGCGCAGCAAAAATTTCAGACTTATATTTTAAAATGTGTATTCAGCACCACCGCTCTATTCACATGCATTCAAATGCGATTTCAATAGGCCTACTTTACCGCTGTTTGAAAGCGGCTCCCTGAGGCATGCAAATATCTCCCAATATGAAAAGCTATCACATTGTAACCATCTCTTCGCTCTGTATCATGCATGTCTTCATTTGCACTTTAAATATTGGGTACTTTGATTATGTTTATTGTTTGCACTTAATATCTATGATCATTTTGTGGGAAGGAGTTCAGTCAGCAGGCCATAAGAAACTCATGTGCAGTTCTTAGGTCTGAAGAGACAATAATACAGGAAAGAAGGCAGCCTATTGAATTTTTGGCAAAACCTTTACAGTGCTTGAGTATTTTACTTTACTGCATATGATAATTAATAGTTGGGGACATGATGACAAACTGACAGCAGACAAAAGGCTATCCACCTGTCAATCAAAGTGGCCTCGCCCTTAATTATGCAGACATTTACAGATTTATATAATGTAAACTAATGCGTTATATATAAAAAAAAATCTCCCTCTCACAGTTGTCATGAAGGGCAAAATTGAAAAAAAATTGTACCAGGCTGTACAAATGCGTTGATTTTTTTTCTTCTGTAAATTTGGGCATTTTAACATGGGGCGGAACATTTTAAATAGTAATAATATAACCTAAATACATTTTAAAAGTTACATTTAAATGAAGCACTAATGTAAAACAGCTCTTTTCTGGGGTGATCTGTGCAATAAATAAGTGTTGAATGTTTACAATTTTATCTATACTGATAACAGAAGTGCATTTAACTCTAACGATTGTTAATGTCGCCTTGCACGTCTGCAGTCTACACACTTACTATTCTAATCATGTCCTGGCCACAAATCAATGCACACAGATAATGCAACTTGTAACATGGAACCATGCATATTAATACTGAATAATACAAAGGTGCATGCAACTATTTTTCAGGCCCCATTAGCTGTAGCGTAAAATAGATGCCGTTGTTTGGATTGGACTAAAGCGTTCAAACAACCGCCTGAGCTTAGTCATGCAAATGAACACAGCTTCGTTTATAACATCTTTTGTGTAAAAGGATATAACTCGTTTTTTCAGCTCTGTTATTATTTAGCAGTGTGGAATTTAATTTGCATAGATTTCATAGCTGGTAATAAATATAGAATTGAACGAAGAAGAAGAAGAAGAAAAAAAACAGACACATACAGAGCAAGAGAGTAACTCGCTGTCAATGCTGAAAGAAGTAAGAATGGAAAGGAGGGGAAAACATCTCTTCGTACAGCCGTCAAGGATTCTTTTTACGGGAAGAGCAGATAACACTGAAAAAAGGAGAGGCTCACTAGGTGTGGTGAGCAATCACCCTCAGGAAGATGTGTCTGCCCCGCACCTCAACTCAATCAACGGGAATAATGCATACAATCACTTCACAATGAGTCTGTCAAGGGCACTTACATAAGAGAATGGGCCTAGGGAGAGCGTACGGCATTGGCTCTGAATATGGATGCCTTTTTGCTCACTTTACTTGACTGACCTCTCAAGCATTTCTTCTTTTCAATGCCTCGTTCTAATCAAGCGAGCCGAGAGACTGTTTTATATGCGGCGGCCGCCATGAGGACAGAGGTGCGGACAGCAGGGACTTATCTTATTCTAACGGACACAAGCCACCGCCCATGGGCTACCGTCAACAGCCATTAATAATGAAACGCAGAGTCTCCTGGTGCTACACTCGGAGGGCCGACTTCCTCTCTTTTTCTAGCTGGGAACTCTGTCGAGAATGGAGACCAGAAAAGATATACGGTTTCAACATCCTAGTTTATCTCGAGGCATTATATCTGCTTTAAACATGTATGTTAACAGCACCGTTCGACCGAAACCTGAACCACATGGTTTGTTAATGCTCACGATGATAATGCGAGCCATCCGGCCTCTCTGAAAACATCGTCTGAGATCGATTTAACATTCGAGTATGGGATCCTTTGATGTGTGAATTTAACCTAAATTAAAGCCAAAGCAAACTGAGAGGTTTTGGGGGAGAAAAGTATGGTGGGTGAAAACGAGGGTGAGATCTTCGGCAGGAGGGCCTCGCGTCCGTCGCTTTGATGGGCTGCTTTTTTAAAGCTACATGGAGGCAGGACAGATCTTTCGTTCGGCACAGCCCCATTCCCACGTTTCCTCCTTTACCGCCACAGCGTGCGACATGTATGGCGGCTGGCGTCGGGATTGATCGTGAGGTACATCAAACGTCACCTTCAAACAGCCGGCTTGGGGGAGACTAGCACGGCTTCTGTTCTTACAGCCCCTTTGTAGCAAAAGATGCACCACCAAAGGGACGCGCACACATCAAAGACACGAGACACCTTATTTAGATGTGCAAGCTGCTTTGGCAGAACTCGCACATAGTCTATGATTGCTATTTCTAGACTTTCCCACACAAATATTATTATCTGTGCTAAAAACACTGTCAACAAAGGCAGATTAAATGAATCATTCTCCTAAAAATGAACAGTCTGTAATTTATTACTTTTCAAAACATGGTCATTGTTTTCCATAAGACACACGCATACAAAAGTCCTCAAACAACAACACTTCATGGTGACCATAGGTTTTAAAGCTTTTTTTGTGTGTGTGTGTGATATCTACCTGGATACTACCTGTCTTTGGAAGCCATACAATAGCACTGTATGATGAAATTGATGGAAATCTGTCGTTATTCACTATGGCTCAGTTTGATGTCAACAGCATCAAAAATTGTTTCTTGAGTGTCTGGTAACCAAACATCATGAAGTCAAGCATCCATCATGTGTGCAATATTTGATTTCGGCTCTGTTCAGAATAAAAATAAAAATAGAACTAGAGTTTGCTTTCTCAAAACAATAACAAAGGTATATTTTGATGACGCCGTGAATGAGCGTGGAATCGTGGGAGTTGTCGTCTTCGCTTCCACAACAGATGGAAGGAAATCCGACAGGACTCGGGTAGAAATTATATTCATGGGTGAGCTAATGTATTAAAGTTTTTATTAATGTTGCTGTGGTATGAAGCAAGGGGTGAGACATTGCTGTTTTTACGCTTATGTCGAATTCAGCCGCTGATGCTTTTTCTGCTTTGTTGTTTATGTTGTCCGTCTCCTTCTTCCCTGAACTTAAAGGGGTGATGAATTGAGAAATCTTCCTTGAGCTTTTGATATATAAAAGGTCATGGTTATATAAGTGTAAGTTTCAGAGCTGAACACTTCTTTGTTAGTCAAAGAAAAGCTTTTATTGACACCAGGCCCATCAAACAATCGATCTCAGAATATGCCTTGACGTCATTGTATGCTGAAATGCCGCATTAACATAAGAATATGTATGCCTGATTCGATCGATAAAAGTATCCAAAGAGTTGCTCACCTGTCTAATGAAAAGCATAATATAATTACGTTTTTTTGGTGTTTCCACCAGAAATCGTGGATAACACAGATATTACATCATTGACTGACGACGCAATGACATGGGCCATTACACAAGTTAAAATCGCAGATTTCTCTGGATTTAAACATTGTTGTACAACAACAAAAAATTCAACAAAATATAATTATATGATAATAATACTTATGCATTGACTTGATCAAAAGTGACAGTAAAATTTATAAAGCTAAAAAAGATTTCAATTAGAAATAAAATGTTATTTTAAACTTTCTATGCATCGAATAATCTTGTATTATTGTTTCCACAGAAATATTAAGCAGCAGTTTTATTTTTCTTTCTGTTTTTCATTTTTTTTTTTTACATTCAACATAATAATGCTGTTGCACCAAATCAGCATATTAGAATAATTTCTGAAGGATTCAGCTTTGTCATCACAGGAATAAATTATTTGAATTTGAAATACATTATAATATAACTATTTGCAAACAATTATTATTATTAATATCATTTTATGAGCTTGATAACAAGAGGTCACTATATGAACCATGGAAGAAGAAACAAATACAAATTTTGGAGAACAATTTCTTTAAAGAAAGGTGGAAAGATTAAATTTTTGTACATTTTGCAATTACATTTTTAATGAATATATTCCTTCATCATAAAACATAACATATTCTGAACACCTTTTTGATTGCTCTTAGATGGGAATAGTAAATTATTAAGCTCAGTGCTTGTTTTGATGACCTCCATGTCCCTTTTTTGATCACAGTTGTGGTTAGGGACTGCTCCAAGGCCCGGGTCCCCCATGAACTAGAGCACACTTCTGGGAGAATGAGAGTCAAGACTAATTAAGATATCCCAACAGCAGATTAAACAATGACAGGGCAGACGGGCACTTCCACCAAATCCACAATCCAAACTCCACCTGCAATCTCGTGCTTGAGAGCAGACAATTAAAAGCTCAGGAGAAATTCAGGATCCTGAGGCAGGTGACAGTATTGCAGCAATGAGAAACAACAAATGCACTGGAAAACACAAAAGATTTTCCCAGCTAATTCTACTTTGGCACATTAACACAACTTATTACATTTTACACTATCATTACTTTTAAGAGGGCACCTGCTCATTCATCGTGGTGCATTTAAAGCTTAGTTAATTTGCAAGAGAAATGAGGCTCAGATGATGGATTGGAAAGGCAAAATTAGATCTATTAGAATTCAGAGGAACCGCCAGACAATAATCAAAGTACTTTCATCCTACTTGGTGCAATTATCTTTGCACTTAAGAATCAACAAAGCAGGTAATGACTTTCGATGCAAGTTGTGAGGTGAAGTCAGCCGTCACGGCATGTAATGGGTTAACTGAGACTGCTAACTTGCTGACTGGATTGTTGCCGTATTAGAGGAGCATGTGCGCACACACTGTTTGATAATATTTGACTTTGTATCTCTGTTCAACAATTCCAGGCACCACAAAGAAGAAGAAAAAACCCACAGTGGAAAAACCTTTTTATTGTGTTCATGTCTACACTAAGACATTTCTGAGTCAACAAAAGGCTTTTCTCACAGCATGAAACCATTTAATTTTTTTTAGCATTATTTTTTCAAACAAGACGGTCAATCCAAGACACATGTAAGATTTGATTTGTAAACCCTGACTGTGAACAACTAAGACAACTGCAGCACTACCAGTGGTGTAAAGTATTTGAATAAATGTAATTAGTTAATGTACTTAAAGAAAAAAAAAATTGAAATCAACTTTCCCTTGAGCTTTTCCTATATAAAAGGCCATGGTAATATAATAATATCCTGTAAGTTTCAGAGCTGAAAATGGTAAATGGACTGCATTTATATAGCGCTTTAAACAGACCTATGGCCATCCAAAGCGCTTTACATATTGCCTCACATTCACCCATTCACACATCGACTGCGGTGTCAGCCATCCAAGGCGCCATCCAGCTCGGCGGGAGCAGCTGGGGTTTGGTTTCTTGCTCATGGATACCTAGACACTTGGTCAGGTAGAACCGGGGATCGAACCACCAACCTTCCGGTTTGTAGCCAACCTACATGAACCACTGAGCTACTGCCGCCCCTGAATGAAAACTTCATTGTTAGTCAAAGAAAAGCTTTTCTAGAGGCCCACCAGGCCCAGAAAGCGATTGTGCATATCTATACGTCATCGAGCGACAAAAAACACCTCTACAGCACGTCTGATTCAGTAGCCTCGCCCACCGACTCACGGAGGTGATCACCTCGCGCTCGCCAACAACAATTAACATGCTGAAGAATATAGCAAGATATTACGCTATTCCTGGTTGTGGAAGAACACAGTTTCTGCATAAGCTTTCCTTTTAATAAAGTTCCAGCTCACGTGGGGAAGACATATAGTGTTCACTTCATTTCACTGCGGAATCGCTTGTAAACAAATCTCAGGTCGATGCCGGATTTGTAGACATTTGAGATTAAAACACAATGCTGGTTCTTCTATACTTGATCCGACAGGAATGGTTCAACACACTTGAGAGTAAAACATGGTTTTTATTTATGCAACAGTATTGCATTGTTATAGATTGATTTGTCTATGTGTACGTGTCTAACTGAACATACCTTTAGCACGCTGGACTCAGACATAATGGGTCGCAAAGGCCAACATCCCGGGGCTATGTTTTTTCCAGACGGGGTACCAAAACGTAAGCCAGTCAGCAGGCCGATTAATCTCAAATATGAAATAATATTCCTTTCTTGATCTGCGCTGTTCACTCTCTCTAGACTTTACATTTGAAGGGCGTGTGTGTGTGTGTGTGTGAGTGTGTGCGTGTGTGTCGTGTGTCTCCAGTACGGCACGCCCATCAAAACCCAACGTTTTGGAGAGAGCCTCAAAACCAGTGTGGAAAATAGCCTAGTACTTATAAGTTATGATGTTTTTGAATGTAAAAACCACACAAACGTCATTAGTTGACCTCTGAAAACAGTTTTTTTTTTTTTTTAAAGCCAGTTCATAACACCTTTAGGTATCTTTTTGGCTACTTTGTAGTTGTACTGAGTATCAAAGATATCAGCAACTTTTACTCTCTACTTGACAATATTTTGAATAAGTAATTGTACTTTTTACTCAAATACATTTTGTGTTGAGTAATGCAGTTACATTTTGCATGGCACCTAACTTTTTCTGCAGCAGTTTGTTTCTGCTATAAAGAAGCAATATTGCCATCTGAGAGCATTGAAGGTACTATATCTTGCGCATTTTGCCTTTACTCACCCATAGTTGTCATCAAGGCTACTTTACATGAATGCAAGCGCGTTTAGCAGGGAGTTGATGAATCACAAGTGTTTGATTTATGAGATGAGGACATGAATGCAGCTAGTAATGAGGCTGAAACCAGAACATCCAGTGCTTGAAGGCTTTCACTATTTATTTTTTCTAAACATTATTTTATTTATCCGCTATATTTAGGAGACCTTTTTGAAGGATATTGGTTTACTTATGGCCTTTTAGTACACTTGAGCTTAACTGAGACTTGTGAGTTTGTATACGTTTAAGAGGCTGTTGTGTCGACCTTGTGTTGATTTATTGCAATATTGAAGTGTTCAGTTTTATTTAGATTTTAGAAAATAAACATGATTTCTCATCTTACAAATAAATAGTTTCTTATTTTTACTGGCATGTATCAGGTGTTGAGCACTAGCAGTGCATCTTTGAGCCTACATTCAGCATTAAAATACTTAAAGGGACAGTTCACCCAAAAATGAAAATTCTGTCATCTATTACTCACCCTCATGTTGTTCCAAACCTGTATGAGTTTCTTTGTTCTGCTGAACACAAAAGAAGATATTTGAAAATAATGTTTGGAACCAAGCAGATAGAACAACCAGTAGTAAACTATCCCTTTAAGTACTGTTAAAATCAGATACTTTTACTCAAGTTGTACTGGAATTGGTGACTTGTAACTTGTAATAGAGTCATTTCTTTGTGGTCTGTACTTCTCTTTACACCTCTTAGCACTACATATGGTTAACAAGAGCTAATCTGAACATTACCTAAGAAAGGAGAGTGGATGTAGTGTAGCATCACAAAAAAAGCAAGTTTTCAGTTACCAATGCCATTGTCGAAATGAGCTAGATAATAATCCAATAATCCACTGAAATTTGTACAAAATGGTCATGCGATGATCATGGCAGCCCTGAATAATCGTTGAACTTTTATAGCAACTGCTAAACGTATCATTGTAAAATAAATAATATAATTAAAATAAAACAAAATAAAATAAAATAATTAAAAATAATTAAATAAAAATAAGAGTAGTTTTGGCATTTTACATTTTTACATTTATTACTTCAGATCTCAGTTCCTTGCACATGCACATATTTTGGCCATGACATCAGATAGTTGATTTCTTAAAGGAAGATGAGAAGCTTTCATTTTCCTAAATAGTCTGGCTTTAATGGCAGATTTCTTCAGCAGAATGGATTAGGTATGACAGCTCATGTAAGGCTTTCCATGTTAAACCATGGAATGGTTGACCTGAATCTAGGGAGAGGTTAAATGTTGCCATGTGTTGTACGAGCACACGGCCAACTTCTCAGTGCTCTGTGTCCTCTAAAACAGACACTGCGTTTCCTTTACACTTAACATCCTGATTGCGAAGCAGAAACCAATGAACTGGCAAAAGCGGCTTTTAATAATCATGTTCTTAATAGACCTAAATCCTGACCGTAAAAGGTATATTGTTAGACATTTTATTGCTCTTTTTTTATGTACGAAGGAAATCTGAGTCCTGGAATTCCACGGTTCTGTAACAGGCCCTGCATTTATTTAATATCTTTCAAAACAAATCACTTACCACAACACAAATCTGGTTGTTTATATGAGCTGTAGGCAAACTGCAATTAGCACCTTTAAAAAAAACACACAAAAAAAACAATCCCCCAGAGAATTAAGGGAATTCAAAAAAATGCAAAATGACTTGAACAGTAACACTGCGTGCAGAGACGTGCACACAAGCAGCGTGGCACTCGTACACACAAAGATAAGTGTATTGATTCAATGTAGACGGGAAGATGGGTGTGTAAAATAGTCTGAAACATGAAATAACGCCATGCATGAGCAGATGTGACAGCTAGTCCCATCTTTCACACTTAAAATAGACAGCCGGCTCAACACTGACGAGACGTGTTATTATTGATTGCCAGTCAATCATCATTACATGAAAAATACTTCTAGAAAATAAATCTAAAAGAGATCTGACATGTGACATTCATGAATATACAAGTGGTCAGTGCTGGTTAAGAAACTATAATGTAATATTTACCCAATATCTAACTTATTATTAAACAAATATACATATTAATATTCATTTAATGCATATATTGTTTGATTATGTGTACTGATATACAAATATATAAACATTAAAACCTGTATAAACTGCACAAAAAGGTGGAAAACATCTTTACAATGGTTCTGAAGAACTGAAGAACTGTTCACTGAAAAGTTTTGGCATTGGTTAAAAAAAAAAAAAAAAAAAAAAAAAAAAACTTTTGGAACCTTTGTATATTCATTTTACATATTACAGTCCAGCTTAAATCAAGCCGGGAGGCAAGAGATGTCAGTGGGGTGCGCAGGACTGTGGGTTGTCCTTATAATTTGCTTCATGGATGAGTGGTAATAGAATTCAGCATAATCAGCCATGAGGTTCAACGCCTCTACCTAGCTCTATCAGGCAGGCTGGTTTCACACAGCTGTGAGTGAATAAAACTAACAGGAGGGAGGACAGAGCCCTGTGGGGCTCAAGCGGTTAAAGCAATCCCCGTCCCTGCCCTGTCCACGGGGGCGGCACGTACCCACTCACTGGAAAGAGAGTCTCTCTCTACCGTCGCACACTTAGCTGCCGCTTGCATGTTTATCATCAAAGATTACAAAACGAAAACGAACACACCCACTCAGGCCCAACCTGATCAAACCCTTGTTGTCATGGTGACAGAGTTCCGTCACAGTTCCCTTGTTGATTCCGGCTCTCACTTAAGAAATCATCCTTTTTTTTTTATTTATCCTTTTTTAATATTGTTTTATTTATTGGTGCACATACAATGTGTAAAGTAAATGGCAATTACTTTAATATGGACACAGTTGTCAGTGCATTAATTTATGCCTCTTTCAAAAAAGGATTAGGGTTTTCTTTAATGATAATTCGTGGACCTGGATTAGGAGCAAGAACAAAAGTGTGGGGGATTTTCAAAGGAGCTGGGATACTCAAAGGAAACTCTATTATGGTTATGACTATTTAGCATCATGCAAATTTGACTAAATATAATCAATGAACAGAGGCTGTTTAGATCTTTATCAGATGTAACAATATGATACTGTAACACATACTAAAAGCAGTAGGACTAAATACAAGTACTAATAGGAGTATAAACTCGTGATAAAATACCTCAAATCTGTATACTGTTTAAAAAGAGATAAACACAAAATAAGATGTTTAGTGCAATGTCCAAGCTGTACTTTTCCATTCAATGACAATGAATGGACACCAGAGACAGCGATGGTCAACATTCATTTCCATAAATGTATGTTCCTTTTGATTTAATTTATCCACACCTAAACATCATGAAAAAGGTATATAGTAAGACTTTAAACAGTCCCTTTTTATTTAAAAATATAAGATGCTGACAATTATAAGCTAAAATGTGAATTATAAATGCACACATCTATGCATTATAACTATTATTCAATCAAATGTTATGTTACTGCTGTTTAGATTATATATTTAAGCACAAGTTGTTTGTTATGATGACTGGCTGGTGGCTGGTTACAATAAAATCTATCATAGTGGAGCACTAGGCACACAATATTAAAACCCTAAGTCAAGTTCACTCTATTTAACCACTTACAACATCATCTGTATCTTTCTCTCTCGTTAACTTTTTTTTGCCATAGTTCCTTTGAATATCAAAATCAATACTATCCAGAGTGAGACGTGAATGAGAGAGAGCAAGAGAGAGTATGGAAGATCAAGGCCACTAATAGAACAGCAACCTCTCTCACAGACTGTCTGTGCATATTCACATCACAACTCTTCACTGATGTCCCCTAACACTTCACATATAAGCCAGACAGTTTGCCTTCCAGCCATATCACTGTAGTCCCAGAGATACTTGCCAAGAATACCGTACACACAATTCATTTTTGAGGGGACAGGGAATTCAATTCCATATTGTCTCTGGGTGGGTTTCTCGGTTCAGCAGGTAAACAGAAATAGCACACGTATCAATTGCAATGAGAGTTAGGATGCGTGATTGGGGCATCTGTCTTGTGTTACACATGAAAAAAAAGTCATTCTGCCACACAGACAAACAACTTTTTGTAACTTTACTACAGCTCTGCAGCAAATTTCGAATAAATATGACGTATGCAATTTTGGACCCAAATGTGGAGTGCAGAGCTGAACTGGTTAATAAACATAATTATAAAAGATCAATAATATATGCACCATCTGAGGTCGAAGAAAATGTGTTAATATTTGAAAAATAAAGTCAGTAAAAACTGAAATATTATTCAATTTAAAATAACTAAAATAACACAATTAAAATTTCGATTTGTTGCTCCTTGCTGAATGGAAGTATTAACTTCTTTCAAAAACGTTTGTTTTGAAACGCTGCACCGCTGAACCGCTTCCGTGAGTTGGACAAAAATGAGGTGGAACACGCATTTCAAAAATCAGATTGGACTTGCGTACCCTAAAAGCCTGGATCCAAATGTTTTCCCAAGCCACCTGTTAATTAATGGAAGGGTGAAACACGTTGATGTAAACGGTGAGTAATTGCTGGACGCGGCTGCCAAACCGCTAATCTGCATAGATGAAGAAAGAACTTTTCCCAGTCCTGTTGAGACACAGGGGCATTATCATAAATAAACAGGCAGAGACGAGGACAGTCTGCATTTGAGATTAGTACAGAAAGAGGACTCTGCTACAACAAGCTGTTCTGGAAAAAACACTCCCAATGGACCACGAGGCTAATGAGGGAACACAAAGATGCAAGTCTATGCCTTTAAGCCCACCATACAATTTGAAAGACAGAGGACAAGGCGCTTGTGTAAAGAATTTTTTAACGTGTTTATTATGCTGACTGCAGACCAGCGGTAATGAGCTGTCTGGGCATGCTAAAGTATTTATGGTAACACTGTACAATTTTATTTGTTAACATTAGTTAACTACATTATTTAACATGAACTAAGAATGAGCAATACTTCTACAGCATTTACAATCTTAGCCAAAGCTAAAATCTTTAGCTTCATAAGAGCAGCTGCTAGTGGGTGGGATATATTAGGCACCAAGTGAACATTTTGTCCTCAAAGTTAACGTTTTTAGAAGCAGGAAATATAGGCAAGCATAAAGATTTGAGCGAGTTTGACAAGGGCTAAATTGTGATGACAACTGGGTCAGAGCCAAAAATCATCGGAAAAACTGCAGCTCTTTTGGGGTGTTCTCTGTCTATAGTGGTCAGTATCTATTAAAGGTAGTCCAAGGAAGAAACAGTGGTGAAGCGGCAACAGGGTCATAGGTAGCCAAGGCTCATTAATCCACGTGGGGAGCGAAGGCTGTCCCGTGTGGCCCGATCAAACAGATAAGCTACTGTAGCTCAAATTGCTCAAGAAGTTAATTCTGGCTCTGTTAGAAAGGTGTCAGAATACAAAGAGCATTGCAGTTTGTTGTGTATGCTGCATAGCCGCAGACCAGTCAAGGTGCCCACGCTGACCCCGTCCACCACCGAAAGCTCCAACAGTTTGACCAAGATAATGGGCACAGCCACAAAGAAAAAAAATGGTTCAGGAATGGTTTGAGGAGAACAATGCGTTTGAGGTGTTGGCTTGGCCTCCAAATCCCCCAGAACTCAATCCAATTGAGCATCTGTGGGATGTGCGGAACAAACATCTTGCAACTTACAGGACTTAAATGATCTGCTGCTAACATCTTAGTGCCAGATACCACAGCACAACTTCAGGGGTCTTGTGGAGTCCATGCCTCGATTGGTCAGGGCTCCGTTCTCTCATAACATTTAAAGGCCGCGATCGAAACACAGAACATCACACAAATATATAAAAGAACATGTTGATAAATAAACCTAAAAAACACCTGCCTAGAGAGGAAAAGAACACTTTGAGTGTGTTTATATGCACGTTCTTAAGCCGATTGAGCCTAAAGGGGATATATTATATATATATATATATATATATATATATATATATATATATATATATATATATATATATATATATATATATATATATATAATGTGTGTGTGTTGCCATTGTGTAATTCAAACCATGCATAATAACGCTTCTGAAGAAAACACTTCAAAGAGATATTTGATGATATACACACACACACACACACACACAGCCGGTCATGCAGCAGCTGTTGGAGTGGCACTGATCAGTCTGTCCACAGGGAGACACTGCTTACACAGAAACACCCCCAGCACAGCACATCAAATATTTACCATTATTAAACACTGACTGCTCCTCCAACAGCCTTGAGACTAAAAGTAGTACTAAACACTAACATTAGTGATCTGATTAATAACTTACTTAACCTGGATTACGAACCTTTACTATAGACTGCTTGTTGATAACAGAGTGAGTTCTCTGAGAATACAATCATTCTTTAAGTGCAGTGCATCCGGGGGGATATGACTTTGATAACTCTTTGATAGAACATTATTCAATAGACCAGTCTAAATGTAGAAAAGTGATAATTGTTTAATTAACAAATGAAATGAATTGTGAAGTTGCCTTTTAATTTTCATAGCCTTTAATGGGTTTAATGTGGCGGAGTCTGACACCGAGTGAAGCGAATCCTGTTTTAACAGGAAGCTGCCATATAAATGCCAGGGAGCGTGAAACTGTCACCCTGCTAATGGTTTTATTTTTCATCTTTTTAACCCCCTGTAGCCTCAACAAACAAGAGTTTAATAATGCAAATGACGTCAATATTCCAGTTAGGATGAATGACGGCAATTTTGCGGTGATCGATTATGAGCAGGCCTAATAATATCTTGATAAAATGAGTCGCCTGTGTAAATGGTGGACTGTAGCCGTAATCAAGCGGACAAAAGAGAAGATTAAGTAAACTGCCTGAGCAAATCAAGAAAGAATCCACCGAAAGAAACATTATCCCATCTGTGAAAGATCAGCATTCCTCTCACACAACCTCCATTGTTTCACCAAACCCTTTAATCAGAGAAAATTATCATCAATTTTAAGTAATGAAAGAGAGGAACAGAGAGAGATAGGGAAGGTAAATGGCCAACTTAAGAGTCATTTGCCTTAAATGAGTCCAACAAGAATAAATAAAAGCCATCTTTATTATTTTTAATCAAAACTATCTTTAGAACTATCTTTTAAACTAAAACGAATGGAGTGGTACATGCCTGAAATGAATAGTGCTGAAAAGCCTTGTGAATCTTAGAAATAGGCGACCTGATTCTTGAATAAATCATGTGTGTCCAAGCTTACATGCTTATTCCATTATCCTGCTCACCAGCAACAAGCGGAGCATGAGCTGTGACGGCTCTAGACACAGCTCAGATGTCTCATCATACTGCAAAACATTATACAATGGGTATAATCATTGTGTAATCAAAAATGTTCTAGATTAATAGTTAATAGAAGGAAACCGACATTTTAACAACCATATTGATTGGCTTATGAAGTCATAAGGAGTACGCCAAATGTTAAGTAAGACTTTATAATAACTGCACGCATGTTTGAAGCATTAGTAAATAGCTAATTCATAATTTATAAAGCATTAATATACACTAATAAGCAGTTTATAAAAGGAACATTTATGAGCATTTACATACAGCTTTAGTCTTGATTTATAAGCATACCAATAATGTGTTTAATAAATGTATTTCATTAATGATCAATTTATCATTTCTAAATTATTACATTATTTACAAATCAGTTAATTAGAAGTTGTCAATGGTTCATACGATAATTTTGAAAGTGTAAGCAAAGGATTATTAGAATATTTAAATTATTTAGACATACACTGTTAAAAAAAACAAAATCAGGTCTCCGTTTTCTAGTGACTCATCACATCTAAATTTTTCAGTTGGCCAAATTGAATTTCTGTTAATAAAACTGCATCAATTTACAGAAATTCAATTTGGCCAACTGAAAAATGTAGATGTGATATTTTATATATTTCTCCACCTGAACATGTTCTAGTGACTGATCACATCTACATTTTTATTTATCCCAATTAGTGTCATTGGGCTTCTTTGTGTTTGAAAAGAATCATAATTTTTGCGATTACATTTGGAGCTGCTAGGCTGCAGAACTGTAGCATTAAAAACAAAAAACAAAAAAAGAAATCAGTACACAATGTGATTTTTCAGTGGAGTGGATTTCTCTGTCTCCATCAGAGGCTGGTTGCAAAAGCCGCTAAGAGTAGTCTTACAAGTTTTTTTTTTTTTTTTTTTTTTAAAGACTGTTAATAACTTTTTAAAATATGTTCCATAAAAACATAGATTGGCTGAATGCCCCTTGATTAACCGCTAGTGGGTCATATTAGATCGCACGGTCTTAACATAGTGACTGTGTTTAAGCAACTGGCCCATTCACTCTCACTTCTTTCAGAAAAAAGGTTTTCCTAAAGGTCTTTCTCAGACATCAGCCACAGCAGCTGACGTCTAAATCTCACTCCACCTCTCATTTTTAAATGACCAATCTTATGTTTTGAGTTTCATTTTCATAGCTCTGTGGGTTGGTGGCTTCTCATCGCTCTGTGTGTCAGTTCCAGCCAGTAAAGCTCGCCGCGCTGTAAATGATCATGCTGCGATGCCACGGCCACTTCTGATCACGCACAGGGATGGCAAGACAGAAATCTGTTCTGGCCTGTGGCACTCTGAGAATGAGAGATTGAATTTAACAACATTGAGGGAGATTTGTGCAGTGCCCTGTTAAGATTCTTTTCTTTTGTGAATTCAATTGGCTGAACTCATGGGTTTTCAGAGACGGACGTTCACACATAGCTCTCTTTTGGTTTAGCATGGTGTTATAAGGATTCGCAAACCTTTTTATTTTCCTTGTAAAGCACTTTGACATTAGCCTGGTCCTACCAGATTCTCATACATTTCATTTGAACAGAGAGTCTGGCCACTCTCCATTGACAAGTGATAACTCTGGTACTCCGTTGAAGTTTAAAAATAATGGATCTGCCGAGAGCCACTCTGGATCTGCCATAGCCAATAGCTAATGTTTGGTCATGATGTATGTCATGCACCGTTCGCCTTTGTTTTTTCACATGGAAGTTTGTAAAAATAAATGTGCACCCCACCTCAGTGAACCAAAAAAAAACCTCTAAAACTCATGCATTTGGATGGTGATTTATTTACGGTGGAGGAGCAAGTATTGTGATCAGGAACACACCACTCACGTGGTCAATAACATGATTGTATGCTGTAAATAAAATGTCATATGTTTCAAAATAGGAAGATGTTTAGACACAAATTATAGTTCTGTCTTGTATTTTATCTCAAAATAAAAGATGCCATTTTACTCCACATGGAAAAGAGCGGATAAAAGTGAAAACAGCCTTTTATTTACATGGGGTAAACACAAAGCTGCTTGGTTATTTTAACATATAAAATTGCTGCCGTAATAACAGCCCATTTCAAATGTTTAAGTGCTTTTATTTTTATTTTTTGAGCGGTGATGAAATATATTGCTCTTGTAAATACTTGCCAGCATTACCGTTATAAAAGTCTAGATCTTTAAAATGCATTAAAATTACAGTGAAGCGCAGCCGTACGGTGCTCTGCAGTGGTCAAAAAGGCCATAAACAGTGATTTTTAAAGTGATATATTCTTAAAAACTCAGAGATGAGTTTTTGGACGGCAATTAAATGACCATACGGACATGGTGTTTGTTAAAAAACAGTAGGTAATTCAGCTGGGGAATTTTACGCGGTTGGTGGGAGACAGACAGCAATAAAATCACTGACTAGCCCCTGTAAACAGTGGTGGAAAGAGTACTGAAAAAGCCTACTTGAGTAGAAGTACTGTTACTTATCAAAAAATGTAGTTCCAGTAGAGTAAAAGTGCCTGTCCTAAATACTACTCAAAGTAGGAGTAAAAAGTAGTCCTTTTAAAAGTACTCAAAAGTATTCAAGAGTAGTGAGTGGTATGCTATATGTTTTTCCACCGTATACCCTGCAAATGTAGCTTACTCTTTTATAGATGATTCTCAGTAAGAAAAAAAAAAGAAAAAAAAGAAAAAAAAAAACATGAGATCAACAGTATTTCAATATTTCTCTGTCTATTTATTTTTGACTGCTAGCACTGAAAAAATAGCCATGTAATATTTGAGAAAGCAACCAACAATTTGGTAACATTTATGACAACCATTCTTCAGAGGTTTTCTTGTGGTTTATTAAAATATTTTTGCAAAGTGTTGTACATTAACAATTTTACTTTAAAAAAAAAAGAGCAGAGTTCATTATTTTCTTTTTTCTTTTTCTGCTTTACAGTTTTCTCTGTAAAAAGAATACACTTAAGGAATCAGAATCGAGTTACTCACAATTTCCACCACTGATTATATTTCTTGCAATTAAAAAATAAACCTGATTTAAATAAAAATCTGATGTTTTATTAAAGTTATTTTCTATATACATGAACTACAATTTTAAATCGCCATGTGAGAACATGTTACATTAAAATATGCACTTAAGCTGATAGAAAGCAAGTTAATGCATTTACATGTTAAACAAAATCGATGTAGGGGACAAAATCTAGCAGCGATGGTCGGTTAATGCGAAGCCTGGCAAACAATCAAGCTAGAGTTTCCAGCAGATGGCACCGCGAACGTATGCAGCGCAAACAGAATACGTACCATTTGTGTGTGTATTAAAACATGTAATATTCTGAGGTCGATTTTTTGTAATTGTTTCAAGCTATTTCACGATTTCAGTCATCATACAGTAACCAGCAACAATTCCCTTTCATAAAGGGCTCATGCCTCTCACACTCTAGGCTGGTCGTTATGGTTGATTTGTCGAGAGTCACGCGCGTGACACATGGAGACACAGGACTGATGATTCGTCTTAGACGATTCGTTGACAGGGAAAAATAAATAAACAATGTAGCTACGGCAGGTTTAGAGAAAATAGCGCAGTAAAAGCACTGATACAGTACTTAAAATGTACTCAAGTTAAACTACACTGTTTTCAAACTACTTAAAAAAGTACAATTCATGAGAAAATATACTCAATTACAGTAACGAGAGTATTTGTAATTCGTTACTTTACACCACTGCATGTAAATGATGACAATACCTTATGACCCTATGAGAAACAGTTACCGTTCTTCACCATTAACGAAATGATCTGGAAAAAATCAAACTTTTCCCGAATCTTGTGGGAAGGAGGGCCACAACATCATGGCCACCAACAAAATTCAGCAAAGATTATTCTTGCTCCGGCTTTTACTTCTGAATATTTGGCAGCGTTGCCACAACGGAATGAATGGCTTCGCTCACATCTTTCTCTGTCACCATTACTGAACTATAGCGCACGATCAACGTCATCGTTCTCAGCCACATCCTCTGTTCATTGATTGGAATGGTTACAATTTTTACCATAGAATACCTAAGAATACACCGCAATCCCAGACAGAGTACTGAAAAATATATAGAGAAAAAAAATCAGCAGAAGTACGTAGGAGGGCAGAGCTAGGGTACTTTTTCATTATATTAAAAGGGAGTATGACGCTAATATGAAGCGAATTCAGGTTGTCACTCAGTAAACATGGTTCCTCGCTCATGCAAGAAACAGCTGTGGAGAGCTGATGAGACAGAAGAGGCTCTTTTCACTCAATAAATTAGCAGCCATTTCAATTAAGATGCTCTAAATGCTGAATTGATGGAGGAAGATGTGGCAGGTCCAAAGATTAACATGAGCAGTTACTCAACAAAATGTGCCACGAGCCTGTAAAGTTTAGTTATAGCCAGCAATTAAAGGATGTGCAAATCACTTTTTGGCTGATAACTGAGAACCTTAGAGTACATCTTCTCAATATAATCTAAAGAAAATTATAACTTTGATAGTTTTGAATGGAATTGAAGGGATAGTTCATTAAAAATAAAAAGGGCCATAATATGACAGTAAAATTGAATACCTTTGTTCAGTGGAACAAAGAAGATGCAAAATTGTCATAATGTTTTTTTTTTGTTTTTTTTTTCCATAAAATGGAAGCAGATAGTGACCATAGTTTTTTTTTAAGCTTCAAAATGAGACACACACACACACACACACACAAATTAAAGGGTTAGTTCACCCAAAAATAAAAAAAATTCTGTCATTAATTACTTAAGGCGGGTGTGCACGGTGTGATTGTTGCTGTCGTATGAACTCGCAGATGATTTTTTTTTTCTCTCAGGATAAATCGCGTGGACATCGTGGATGCTCGTATGGTCGTGGCTCGCAGCATGTGAGAGGAAAGGGGAAATGCGAAATGAGCCGAGCACGTTAGGAGCACCTTACAATAATTTTAAAGTATGTTTAAAAAATTAGGTTTTCACCAGCATATGGCTGTCCCCTATTGCCAAATCATGCACAACCAGGTCACATAGGCTCGATCTATGAGATTATTAGGCTATAGCTCAGTGGCTACAAACAACTTACACACACAAATACACACACACTTTCTCTCCCTCACACGTGCCCTCTTTCTCCCTCTAGGTTGCTTCAGTTGACAGGAATGGCTACTATTCTCTGTTTTTCAACAAAAAATCTGAAGCTATAGCAGCAACATTTAAATCTCCAGCCTCTGTGTTTAATGCGAAAGCTTGTGTGATCGCCGTCGGCTCGCTGTGCAGTGCAGTCGTGTCGTGTACCAGCTGATTTGATGCGATTATCAAATAAATGACTCGTAGCGTCTGCAATATTTCACGACCTACCGAGTGTCCGGATTTGCACAGTGTACACCCGTCTTTACCCTTGTGTCGTTCAAAACCCGTAAGACCTTTGTTCTTCTTCGGAAAAAAATGAAGATATTTTTGTTGAAATCCAATGGCTCAGAAAGGCCTTCATTGACACCAATGTCATTTCCTCTCTCAAGACCCATAAAGGCACTAAAGACGTCGATACAAAGCCCATCTCACTACAGTGGTTCTACAATAATTTTATGAATCGATAGGAAAAGTCGAATCGATACACTGATTCAAAATGCTTCGAGGCCTTACAAAGCGGTGTTTTGAAATCAGCCCATCACTACATAAGTTGTTATTTAGTTGGGTTTTTTTGCGCACATAAACCATTGTCGTCGCTTCATAAAATTATTGTAGAACCACTGTAGTGAGATGGGCTTTGTAACGACGTCTTTGGTGCCTTTATGGGTCGTGAGAGAGGAAATGACATTGGTGTCAATGAAGGCCTTTTCTGAGCCATCGGATTTCAACAGAAATATATTCATTTTTTTTATCCGAAGACGAAAAAAGGTCTTACGGGTGTTGAACGACATAAGGGTAAGTAATAAATGACAGCATTTTTATTTTTGGGTGAACTAATCCTTTTAGTCCCCAATCAGACAGTAGGGGTTGAGTATTTATGTGATGAAACAGTGACTAGTAGTCAACATTAATGAACAATAAGCCTAAACCTCGAGCTGATCGCAGGTTTTTTATGCACAGCTAATATGACACAGCGCTGCCCAAAAGGTTATTTCTCCTACATAGCAGCTTTTGTTTATCAGTTCTCTGGTCTTTGGGTCGTTTATAGTATTCACAGATTTCTGCTCGTTCTGAATTAGATACAGATAAAGTAGCCTAGTAATGGTAGTAATGTATTATTAGTGAGAGAGCCATTGCGTGTGAATTAATTCTACCTGGCAGCATCTCTACTAATAGTGAAGATGTGGGCTTTAGTAAGCAAGAAATATATGCTAGAGCTTTTCAGTTTCTAAACTTTTATTGATAAATCACAGAAACAGTGTTGACAATACATTTCTGCACTACAGAGTGATTGTGTGCGTGCGTGAGATCTTGGCATGATGTGCGAGCTATGTGTGTGCGTTTAAAACGTATGTAGTATGCATTAGTTTAGAACGGCGATTAACTTACATGTATAATAAGCTATTTAAAATCTGCATTTTCCAGATCAAATTGAGCATCCAGATGGCATAATCAAAGATTTCTTGTGGAGAGCTCTGAGTATGTGCTTATTTGTCACTTTAATTGTTGAAAATGGTGCCTGCGTGTCAGGCTTATCCTGTTGCGCCATCTATAGACTAGTCAACATCAGACTTAAAGCGCCATGGCAGAGCATCAACTCTTTCGGAAAAAAACGGAAATTTCCGTTATTTGTGAGAAAACGCTTCCAGGCCAATAACGGAATTTTCCGGGTTTCCGTGTTTTCACTGTCGGACACTAGAGGGCGTTAATGCGCATCTTCTGAATGAGAGTTCTGAATCTCCTGGTCAAAACACACGCGAGTAAGACGCAGTGAAACGAACGATCGCGTGTAATCATATGCATATTAAAAATAACGTGACCATCGTCATTAAAAAGCATATGAATCAAAACCTAATGTTGCCTAATGTTACTGAATGAAATGTGGACCCAGGACGAGCTCCAGGACTGTGCAAGCATTAGGAGTGTTGATGGACTCGATCTCCTCTATCTGCGTTTGATCGTCGCTCTGAATCTGATCTGGAACCAGTCTTTCACAAATACGTGATTTTCTCAGCTTTTTGTTCAAAATTTAGCTTTTTTTATGAAACCTACCCATATTCAAGTGCATGAAGCTAGAATAAAGCGTTTTTGTTTTGTTTTTGTTTGTTTAAAAGAAGAGGGTCAGCTCTTTATTTTGATATATTGCATGCTCAGATATTCATTAAACAAAATATTCTGTGGGCTATTAAATTTTTGTGAAAAGTGTCAAAAACCCTGGTGGTGGCTGGCAAACTTTTTTTTAAAACGCTGGTGGGGAAAGAGATAAAGTCGACTAGCCGATTAGTCAAGTAGCTTGTGCAACCCCTATCAGAAAGAACATGCTTTTCAGGTTTGAAACTGTAGACGCACAACACAGCCTTTTATTGGTTGATGTTTTTCAATGTATTTTTTTGCTGCTAGGAGACCCCTGAATCAGCTGACCTGTCAGTCTACTCAAGGTAACGGTCACCACAACAGAAGGCCCGCCTCTCCATTCTTTCGATAGGACAAAAGAAAGACAAAAATGCAATGACGTCGGCCAATTTTCCGCTCAGAGTTGATTTAACTTCATGCGCTCTCCTTCAAAAATGCAAGGCGCAGCAGGTGGTTAAAACGCGAGGCGCCCGGGACGCATAAACAGCTCACATAACACTCACTGCCAACAGAAAACTATTTAAAAAAGGTGCCTCTCATGGCAAAAACTCATTCTGTCTGATCAGGCCCTTAAAGTACCATAAACACATTACATTAAACAATTACAATATTATTAAAATAGAATTGCAATTGTAATAATATTTCACAATATTGCTGGTTGTCCTGTATTTTTAATTTAATAGACCCCAACCTTTTGAACAATAGTAATACAGCAGCATCAATATTCTTCAAAGCAGATGGTTTATGCCGATACTAACTCATAAAGTCACATCTGAAAACCTTTCAGGATCTACACAAATAAAATATATTTATGACACAACAGTCAAAACAAAAGATAAGTAACATGATGTGAGATTGCAATCATAAAGTCCACAAATAGCAAATAAACATTAAATCAAAAATCTCATCTCCACGAGCACCGAGGATATCATTACCATGAGGGAAGGACTAGCACTCCCTTCTCCTCAGAGGACAGGGAATGTCATCCCATCATCATCATCATCATCATCCACTCCCTCCAACCCACGGCAGCATTTATCACACACTGCGTAAAATAACTCATTACTCTTTATGATGTTAGGATTGCACATCCTGCAGCTTCAATCCACTGCAGTGAGAACCGGATGAACTGAACAGATAAGCCGAAAATTCCTGGTCTGGATTCGATCAGAAGATTAGCGTGATCATAACGGGAAGCATCCAATAAAAGTCTGAGTGGCTCTTCTTTCATTCTTTTCCATATGACGTGCTTTAGATTTAGATAGAACATTTCATTCACTCAACACACACACACACACACATATATATATATATATATATATATATATATATATATATATATATATATATATATATATATATATATATATATATATAAAATTAAAAATAATAATAATAAAAAAAATCTTTCTACATGCAATAAATACAAGCATACATGACCTGATGTGTGATTACCAGAAAGGGATTAAAGGATTTTTAAAAAGCATTCAAATTCAGACTTAATCACTAATGAATCATTTAAACCAATTTGGAATTGGCTTCATTGACTCATTAAGATGACTTTCAAAAGAGCAATTCTTTCACAGAGAGAGAGAGAGAGAGAGAGAGAGAGAGAGAGAGAGAGAGAGAGAGAGAGAGAGAGAGAGAGAGAGAGAGAGAGAGAGAGAGAGAGAGAGAGAGAGAGAGAGAGAGAGAGAGAGAGAGAGAGAGAGAGAGCGAGAGAGAGAGAGAGAGAGAGAGAGAGAGAGAGAGAGAGAGAGAGAGAGAGAGAGAGAGAGAGAGACTTATAAAGGACAGATTTAGAGTGAGAAAAGGGAAGGAATGCGAGAGTGAGAGATGAGCATCAGGAAAGTAGAACTGTCTTGCTTCTGAGAGCAGAAATGAGTCGATTAAGACAAGGGGGAAAAAAGATCCCAGGCTTTTCCCCATCAACCTGAACAGTGATACCATCAGTGTCACGGGTGAGGAGACGGGAGCCCCACGGCGTCTCTTGAATCTAGAACATTTTCTCAGTGCCATCAATGCTCCAGCGACTCAGTCAACTTGTCATCTACAATCACCACAAGACAATCATTCATTTGCTTCATCACTGACTGTCATTCCACTTTAATTATGTGGCTAATCAAAACAAACTGCCGCCGCCCCTCCACATACGCATGTCCACCGCAAGGCACGAGATGAATGAGAAGGCTCATCCGCCGGACTCGGACAATAGTCGATGTCTTGTATTCATCATCATTACCCGGCACTCAAGCACTCGATCACATTTACTGCCTTTCCTGTACTTTATCCTCCCATCAAGAGAAACTTCTGTCCCCAATTTTCTCGGCTTTTTTATTTTCCTTTCTCAGTTTGAATTTAAGCGTAAATTGAGAGTTGAATATCTCTTTTGACTTTCAAGAGTTTTAAAGCGTAAAACAAGCATTTGTTATCTTTTTTCGGGATTGCATGTCTGACTGAGCAAAATGGTTTAAGTTTTTTGTTGTTGTTGTTGTTGAATGACAGAGATCAAAGAAAAGTAGTAGACAAAACTGTCAAGCTGTCAAGTTCTTCTTTTTTATTTCAAATTATATTTGCTCAAAAACCATTAAATGAGCTTTGTTATACTTCATCTCTCAGTCTTTGTCTTTTCTTTCTTTTGTTCATTCTCAAAGGTTATTATCATTATTTTATTATTGTACTGACACAAGTTAAAAAGTTTGGGGTTGTTAAGATGCTGTTTTATTTATTTTTATATGTCTATGTTTTTTTTTTAAAGTCATTTAAAAGTTAAAAAAAACTAAAAACTAAAAAAAAACTAAAAAACAAAATAAAAAATGCAATATTGTGACAAATTATTACAACTTGAAATAACTTTTAAAATGTAATTCATTCCTGTGATGTCAAAGCTGAATTTTCAGCATCATTACTCCAATCTTCAGTGTCACTATCTTTCAGAAACCATTTGTGCTCAAGAAACATTTCTTATTATCCATTTTGATTAGTATGACCACAAAATTCTGAGATAAGGTGTTTATTAAGGGGAATCCCACCAGTCTTATTTCTTATTGTTCCATGAACATCAAACCTAAAACTGTCACTCACTTCATCAAAATGAAGGGATGTTTATATGAAAGGGCAAAGTACAAATAAAAGCATAATTTGAATGGTAGATGTAGCTAGAATATCTAAAACAGTGCAAGAGAGCAAAGACGTTATATATAAAAAAAGTTTAGCAAGCGGCAAACTCTCTTAAAATAATTTTCATGCTTCAGGAGAAAACGTAATGATGTTTGGGATGGGAAGCTGTCACTAACAAAGAGAATATTCATGCACTTTGTGGCTCAAGGGGCTGAGCCAGCAACAACCCCGAGTTAAAATGATGGTCTGTCTAGTCTCGTAGGACAGTCGACCCCATCTTAGCTCTACAGCCCCACATCAGCCAATCAGCAGTGAGTCCTGAAGAATCACCCATCAATCAGTGTCCATGGTGACAGGGCTCAGGAGTGGGCAACAGCCAAATAAATAGAGGTTGCACCACACCTCCCTGAGAGGCCCATTCAATGCTGTCAGTCGCATGAGTGGATCTCTGCCAATTATATTAAATATTTATAGAAGATATATCATAACTATAATAAAATATATTCATAAAAAAACAGGTCAGAAAGAGAATGTTCGGAGAGGCTACTTTCATATATTTCAGACTGAATAAAAAGACTTGATGAATTTATATGAGCAATATCACACAATTAGGAGTGCAGTATCGCTCTATATCCGCATGACTGTGATTCAGTCACAGGTAAATCACAGCCGTGCTGATATAGAACCCTATCGCACGACTATGAATGGAAAATGTTGCCTCTTGCATGAGTCGCAAATCTCAATTTGACAGTTTAACAGATGAGCCCAAGCCTCTGTTACTAATTTTAAAACGTCACTTTAGAACTTAATTGAAGCTTAATGTATTATACAGAGTAAAGAATTATAAGAAAGAGATCAACTAAGTGAGTGCATTACCTACATCTGATATAGTATTTTATCTTTAGGTCAATATTGTATTCATAATAAGAAATCAGTATGTCCTCTGAGGAAAGTGAAATGTTTGTCTTAGTATCCTTGAAAAATAAATGCTGAACTGGTTCATCGAAAGCAGAAAACAATCAGACATCCCATCATAAATATACAGTATATCATTTTTACCTCTTGTACACCACTACGTCCGACTGATCCGAGGGTGCGTGTGCGCGTTTCCTGTGGTGTACAGGAGGTAAAAACGATATAAATACTGTTTGTTTTCTCACACAAACCGCTCGTTTCGTGTCTTAGGCCATCAGTGTGCACTTACGATAGGGGATTGTTTAATTTGGACTTCTCTGTGTATGCTCTTTGAGGTGGTGACCATAGACCTGCATTATGTGAGGCATAGACAAGAACAGTTTGACCTAAAATGATCAAAATTGAAACTACTGGGGAAACAAATACTCCTACATCTCGGATGCCCATGAGGTAAGCTAAAACAAATCAAAATTTAATTTCAAAGTGAACTATCCCTTTAATATGCCGTGAAGTTTTATTTGTTACGTTTTTCCTGAAAGGTCTAAAATGGGTAGCAGGCACAACCAGACTTCAATGAACAACAGATAAGATCTAATCAGAAAAGGCCGTCAGAAGTCGCGGCCTGAGGCCTGTCTCCATTACAGCTGCAGAGCATGCATGCATCAGATAAGCAAAGCAAACATCATCATCACTGGCAGCTCTATCTTTCCACTGACCATTATTAATAGCGTGAAATAGCATATGGTGGTTTGGCACATGTAAAGCTCTTGGCAACGGATGCTGACTTCAGCCATTTTCCCAGGTTAAACAAACACAGATGGTGGCATGGGGCGGGAGGATGCTCGTAAGGTCTGGGGTTTTAAGCGACGTTCACGAGCGAAGAAGAGCCTGGCCGAGTGACCGCTCTCCTAAGACTCAGACAACAGCCTCTTGTTTGAAGAGTAGCCTAATTTGGAAATAGGAGCCAGATGCCTCTCCCTCATTCCTTACTGCTGCACAAATATGTAGGCTTGATTGGATAATTTGGTGAGTGTGTGTGTGTGAGAGAGAGAGAGAGAGAGAGAGAGAGAAAGAGAAAGAGAAGAGAGAGAGAGAGAGAGAGAGAGAGAGAGAGAGAGAGAGAGAGAGAGAGAGAGAGAGAGAGAGAGAGAGAGAGAGAGAGAGAGAGAGAGAGAGAGAGAGAGAGAGAGAGAGAGAGGTTGGTGGTTATTCAACTACAGAAGAAACTCCGTTCCCATCTCAGTGTGTGTGGTCTGCAAAAAGTGTCTCAACACTTAAACAGTGTAATTCTGTATGGAGGTTAAAGTTAAATACACTTTCACCCTGAGAACTTGATTTCCTTTCACACAATTGTTCCAGAAAGAAGGTTATACAACCAAATTAACAAAAACAGAAAAAGAAATAAGATCAAGATCAATATCATCCCTACACACAATGATGAGGGGTGTGGTGTAATGGTTAGAAAATTACACATTGTAGGTTTAAATTCTCTGGTACCAAGCTAAAAAACAAATCTATGTGTATACAGTATGTATTTGTAAAGAAATTAATACTTTTGTTCAGGAAGGATTGATCAAAAGCGAAAGTAAAGACAAAATAATGTATTTTTAAGGTAGGGTAGGACGGACTGATCTAAAACCCTTTTGTCCAAATTTGTTTAAACTTTCTTTATATGTCAATACATAATTAAAATGTAAGTACTCTGAAAAGGAGAGTATAAAAACCGAGTGACTCTAGACTTTTTAATCTGCAATAAACACCGCTCATTATTTTCGTTCGGGACGAAACAAATGATTGACTTGGGCGACTGTCTCTCTCTCTCTCTCTCGCTACCATGGCAACCACCGCTTTCGCTACAGGATCTGCCCACATGTGCGCACTCGTTTGATTTGAGCAGTTCAAGAGGCAAGAAACCTAGGCAAAATAATGGCAGAGAAAGAGCATTCAAAATTCGCATTGCAGGGTTTTACAGTCAGCGAAGCCAAACAATGCAACAAAAGGAAGACAGTACGAGAAAAGGCAATGCACAGAAAGTCTTTGGATAAACAAAGAAATCAAAAGCGAGTAAATATCTGCGTGGCTTTTCAACGATGGTGAAAACTGAGAGACGTGAAAAACGACTCATTGCTGGCTGTATTTCTGCTGGACAGGTAATCTTTCATTTTGATTATATTTTTTTATTTATTTATGTTTTCATGAAGCATGTATCAAGAGCACATGAAGCTGCCTAATATAGCTAACATAACATTACTGAGCATAAAGTTACAATGTTATACACTTAGCCATTAGTAGAGATGGTAAATACTCAATATGCTTAGCTTAAGTTGATCGCTGTTGTGTTGAATTTCGCAAAATTCAACTTTAGATAACAAAATGCATGTTAGGGCTGTCACTTTTTATTCAATATTCGAATATGCATTCGAAGATGACGTGAAAAATCCGTAATCGAACTATAAATAAACTATCCGGTTTTTAAAGTGCCATGTAGCGCAATTTTTTTACTGTCGGTGCGTTTACATGGAGCACTGTAATCAGTTTAAAAGTCCAATCTGAAGGAAAATGCTCCATATAAACACCTCAATCGTAATAAAAATGCCCAAACCGAATGAAATTGTTATCGTTTTGAGATGGGTGGATTAACCTTTTCATGAATCGATCAAACGAAACATTTCACCATGTAAACGACCTGACCGGATTACTTTTGAGTGTGCGTCCTTATGTGACGTACACAGCGCGGCCTTCACCACTGAAGAGCACACGTCGCGCTCATGCACCAAGCATGTTGACAAGAGAGGAAAATACATTTTTCTGAGGGATAAACTTTTTATTTCATAAGAAGTTATGAAGATAATGATGGCATAATGACACTGTCCCTAAACCTATGTAAGCAAACAATCAACTACTTGCGCCTGACATTAGAATTTATTATTTCTGAGATGATTATTACACTTTACAACAAATAAATAGCTTTTATAAAACCGTATAAATCCTGGTGGCCGTTGAGAGTTGCTATGGCATCCGTAAACACTTTCCAGCTGCTGGAGAGGACGGCGTCGTAGATATTCCAATATATTTGAATGCATTGCTTGATATTAGATATCTGTTCGTATTAGATTTTTTTCAAAAATGACAGCCCTAATGCATGTGTAAAAGCTAGTACACCGCATCCAGGAACTTTTTTTTTTAGAACTAAGTTAGCTTTAGCTACTACTAGTCAACAATGCTTTCATCATGGAAACTCTTACATGCAAAACGCTGTATATGTTATGAACCTTACACGAAATCCATCTTCATTACAATATAAATGATGTTATTGAAAAAAACATGATGCTACCCGTTTTCTTTGCCTTGTAAATATAACTAGCTCGTTAACCAAATCAAACAAAAATATATTTTAAACTTTACCATTCTAGCTTGATAGTGAGTACTAAAAGACATATTCTTTGTTTATATTCATACTGATAAAGTTAGATGTTTTATTGCATGTGATTCTGACATGATGTGCACACTGCTCGTCTGAGGTAAATAATGCGTCTTCCCGCTGAGCGGTCGGTGAGGCGTGTTCATGTATTTTGGGGGTGTGGCTTTGGAAAGAGCCCAGAAGGGAGAAGGTGGAGTGAATGGAAATAATGAGCTGTCTTTAAAACAGTCATGAGAGGTCTACAGACACTCAATTTTTATATTTTCTTTTTCAGAGAACTTACATTTTAATTATGTATTGATATATAAAGAAAGTTTAAACAAGTTTGAAAAAAAAAAAAAAGTTTTTTAACCAATTCCTAACTATCCTACCTTTAAACACAGTATTAGTTTATTAAAAAAAAAAAAAAAAAAAAATAAAAAAATAAGTTTCCACAAAAATATTGTGCAGCATTTAAAAGAAAAGTTTCTTGAGCACCAAATCAGCATATTAAAGTCATTTCTGAACGACCATGTGACACTAGACTGATGTAATAATGGCTGCTAAAAATTGCCATTAGGAGTAGGGTATTTTATTTTATTTTTTAATTTTAAACATCTGTTTAAAACCGTAATAATATTTCACAAATTTCAAAGATACATCTTTTAAAAACATAACCAAACTAAATCTTACTGAACCCAAACATTTGAAAGGTCCCAAGATGACCTTTCCACTGAGATTCTGCTGTAGACACTTTGCACAATGATCACATAAGGTCAAAGAGCTAAGAAGCTTCACAACTCAAAAAGCTATAAAAAAATGAATAAAATAAAATATAGGTTAAAATAGGTTAAAGCAAATCAATAAATAAAAAGTAAATAAAAAGGTAAAGTATGTTAAAATGTGATGATTATTTATTTTAACCAAATAACACCTATATATAACATTTAGATAAAATGTTTAAACAAACCTTAACCAGAATGCTCCGATGAATATAAATAAAGTGCTGCCTTGAAAAATGCAGTTCATCTGGAAAACCCACTCAGCACATGGTATCAGAAGGCAAAGTTTGCGTCTCTAAGACTCCAGTTGGAGGTTATGGCCGGGTCTTCCAGCATCACATGGACCTCAGCGAGCGGGAGAACTCTGCCAGCACAACCCCCTTGGCACTCACTGGAATGATTTACACTTAAGCAGAGCATCTAAAGAGCTTCTCCAGGAGCCATCAGATTCAGCACTGACCTTTAGATCTGCCTCGCTGTCTGATTCACATTACACCAGCACTAATAGAGTACTTGAGCACTGCTCGGCTAATGCTCTGCGTCTGATCTGAGGGGACTGATGGGGGGTTAAGCATGAAATAAGTGGTCTGAAATAAACTTTGAAATTGTCTTACAATTGCTGACAGAGGTTTTTACAGATTCCTCCATCATTTGTGATGTTTTACAAAACAAACGTGATTCTAAGAAGAAACAAATACACAGTCTTTTGTTCAGTCTCCGCGATGCATCCGACATAGACATCAGTGAGTTAGGCCGGGGCTCGAAGCAGCCGTGCACACAGGAAATGAAATGAAATGATGAATAGCTCAGAAAACAATGCATACATCAGAGCTGTCACTCAGGCAGAGCGTTTAGCAGCATCGAAAATCTCTATTCCCTGTGTCTATCTTTTCTGTTTTTTTCTTGACTGCACACAGGCTGAGATATTCTAAACACACAATGAAGAAACATTAGGTGTATTAAAGAGTGTGATATATTAAAAGACTCATCTATTTTAGAATTATCTTACCAAATTAAAAAGATTCGGCTTGAAATATAAAAGATTCTCTGACAACACTTCTTACACATTTTTACTTCTCAGGTGAATGTATCTTTTTGCTAGTGGATATTTATTTATAAAAAAATAAAATAAATAAAAATCAACTGCAAACAAAAAACTGAAAACCTTTTTATTTTTATTTTATAAAAAAAGGACATTTACTTGAATAAAATGCCTATTTTGTTCAAGTGAAGAATAATGTAGAATAAATACACTGTATTGCCAAAAGTATTGTGACTAGGGATGGGCATTTTTGTCAATTTTTCATTTCGATCATCAATAGGTCTCAAAAACGAGTAATCGAGTAACCGTGGGCGGGGCTTGTGCGGGGGGCAGGAGGTCTCCGTCATGGAGATATAAAAACTATTTTACGACTGTTACAAAAACGTATGCCGACAAAAACATAAGATGTCTATGCAAATATGAACATATGACTATAAAAAAAATAACTATTAGATTATGATGCATAAATGTCTTTGAAAAAGAAACTAAATAACCGTCTCAAATAACCCAGTCAATGATCGGGCATTGTATTTGAGCTGAAACTGTGAATACACCACCCCGCAGAGCTTTGCTAGAGAATTAATTAACTCAGTCAAACGCATCCTATATGAGATTAATCAGATATATGCCTATTACAATTTACATCTGCCCAAAAGGACGCAATGGCGTACGTGAACTTGGCCGTGCTACTGCAGGCTTGAAAACGAAACTCATTTTGAATGCGCTCTACCCTTAACAACAACGCTACAGCATCACTGCGTGTTTTCAAATCCATGAGAAACAACTTTAAAACAGATCTACTGTTAAAAAATGAGTAACAATCCTGCATCATAAATATCATCAATGATTTTGAAAAAGAAATAGTATGAACCATAATAAAATTATGGTTTTATTAAATAACCCAGAGTTGATAATGTCGGGCTGTTCACATTTGAGCTGAAGCTGAAGAGAATGAACACCAGCCGAAATAACGGCAACACTTTGCTAGCTGGTTATTAAACTCAACCAAACGCTGTCCTATATGAGATTATTTAGATATAGACAACATATAATCAAGTATTAAGCAAGTAATCTTACAACTTGCATCTGTGGAAAAGGATGTTGGTGTGCAGATGAACTTGACTGCGCTCTGACTCTCGTTGCGGATTTCCTTTAACAGCGCGCACTCATACACGGGGAACTAAAGCACGGAGAATACAACATTATATGACAATCGTGTTCTCATTGTAACGCTGTGTATGTGACAGATTGCTGCCGCACATCTTGCGCTGTATTTCATGATCATTCACAGTACTTGAGGCATCATTGCGCGCTTCAGTTTCACTTTATTTCAAAATGGTAGGCCACGCAAAATCACAGACCAGGGTCAGCGCATGTTGAGGTGCACAGTGCGCAGGAGTCGCCAACTTTCTGCAGAGTCTATAGCTACAGACCATCAAACTTTGTGTGGTCCTTTGATGTGAAAGAACTTGACTGGCCTGCACAGATTCCTGACCTCAACCCGATAGAACACCTTCCGGATGAATTAGAGCGGAGACTGCGAGCCCGGCCTGCTCGTCCAACATCAATGCCAGACCTCACAAATGCGCTTCTAGAATAATGGTCAAAAATTCCCATGAACACACTCCTAAACCTTGTGGAAAGCCTTCCCAGAAGAGTTAAAGCTGTTATAGCTGTAGGGAGGGCCAACTCCATATTAAACCCTAAGGGTTAAAGTTCATGTGTATATGAAGGCAGGCATCCCAAAACTTAGTGTACATTTATTTCCAAGATGATCAATCATGTCTCTCACATGCAAAGTAATGAGGTCATGTGATAATGAAGCATACTATTGTTTTATGCAGTATATAGCATTATTGTGTTATCTGTATAACAGTACAGACTGCTGGATATGCAAAAATCACTATAACTCACTAAACAAATCTGACCCAGTCAATAACAGAATGCTAAATCAGCCGTGACTTTAAATTGAACTAGTGTCACAATATGTTTGCACAGCCTTGGCTTTCTTCATTAATTAAAATACCATATGTTACATGACTCTAGCTTCCTCTCAGATTAATTTGAGGAGAGTTCAGATTGGGCCGAAGATTAATGAGTGTCCACTCAAACCCTTCCTCGCGTCCTTGAATCAAGCTGGTAGCTTTTTCTGAGTGAGCCTTGTATAAATGCTTTTAGAATGACTGTGCCTATTGAACAACAGTTCACTCCATGATCACACTGCTCTTAAAAGGTAATTAGTTAATGTGAAAAAATGTAACATGTATAAAAAAAGAAAGAAAAAAAGTCAGACACCAATGACATTAAATAAGCTTTTATGCTTCAAAAGCACCTTGTTTTATATTCTGTTCAAATGAATACAGTCAAAGTTTCAAAAGACACAGTATCGCACTCAAGTTTGTGCAAATATTAAGCATGTATTCGCTTTTAGAAGCATAGTGCAAGATTTTTGTATGAAATGTGAGAAATAAAAACGTATGGCCCTGTGCACTAGGTGATGAGGAAGGAACTTTAAATCCAGCCTAGCTTTACAACAAGGCAAGGCACTGTTAAACCTTATCACTATAATCGTTTAGTTAGATGTGCTTTGGGTTCTGTTATCTTTCAAAAGCACAGTTCACAAGTACTGTAAACTAAAACAAAAAAATAAATAAAGAGATTAAACTAAAAAGGTTATAAAATACAAAGCAGTCTGTATGACGCAGTGTATCACTGTCACACTTATGCCACTGCAGGTGTTACACATTTGTATTTCACTTCGCTGTTCAACAGCATGACTGAAGTCATGACTCAAGTTTGGAAGGTCAGAACAGTGAATCAACAACACCGGCGCTATCTTACTCCTCTCTAGATGACTTTAATTCGTTCACTAGAGCTATGACAGGAATCTCTGGGATGTGAAATATGAGGAAAGCATGACCTCAGCCTTAATATCGAAATCTTGCTGTTATTTTAACACCTGAGATGTTAAAAGACATAGAAGATGGTCACATCTCTGTAAGTGTCCTGTTTCAGACACAAAAGCCCAAAATGAAGGTAGAAGTACACCATTAAGACTTTACCCTTATTGAATTTACCACAAATCATCGGGCTTTTTAGAGTACAAGCAGGAAATTTAAAGTAATTCAAGGAAAGTACTCCAGTAATCATAGATCGAATTTCCAAAGTGAAAGTTTCAAACTTTAAATGGTTCCTACACCTTGTGTTTTCTTATTTCTCGGATGCTGCTCGTATCTTCTAAACCGGTGTTGTTTGCCTAATATGAGAATGAGTCTCCACATAATAGTGGATAATAGCCCACTCCATTGAGCGATAAGTTACTAAGGCAACGGTCGATATGAGCCCGTTACAGTTAATATCAGGCTAAATATATTTTAAGGGTGCAGCAAATTAGAATGATTTGTCATTCTTGAGAAAAATCAGTTTACTTTCTCATTTTACTGTCAAATCTACTTTATCTTCTTCTCTGGATCATTGTACAGACTGCAAAATTACCTGAGGGAAAGAAAATAAAAGCTAAAATCTGCCACCATTTCAAAAAACTTTGAATCTATTGTGCTCCATGCCCTGAATCCGCTAACTCTATCTCAGTGGAGCGGAGAGCTAGTCACCACTTCCCATCGGAGTGGGTTAACAGAGAGAGAGCGAGAGAGAAACTTCTCCCTCCGCTGGTTCTTGGCGAGGACAATAATTTGAGGCTGGCGGCCCTCTCCCATGTTGCGACTTGGATGGAGATTTTCTGCGCATCTAGCAGAACGGCTTTGACAGGGCGCTTCATTATGTGGGGCTCTGCAGCGAGGGGTCCGCCTCAGACGCCCGCCGCTGCCTGAGCGAGCTCTGGTGCCAGGCTCTCCGGAGGAGCGGAGCGCAGCGCTAGAGCAGCACCCTGGTTTGCGGGGAGCTTGTGTGTGTGCGGGTGACCTCCTTAGAATTCACCTCAGCTCTGTCATGAATAAGTAACTTGAAGAATAATTTGTCTACGGAATAGAGAGAAAGAGAACTGGCATTTCGAGGGACATTAAAACAAGTTTTAGGCAGACAAAGCTTCTCTGTCATGCCAGGAATGCCCTGCCATACAGGCACCTGTGACAACCTGAAACTATGAATGTTGAGTAGGGGAAAATAAAATGTTTTATCATCTCATATCCATAAGTAATCTATATTGTAAAACCTATGCACTGTAAAATAAATTGACATAAAATAAAAATAAAAAAACGTAAGTATATTACTTTACACTTAAGAAGGGAAAGATGGTGTTTGAATGTTGCAGTTTGTGGTCAATTTGTGTGTAAAATGTCAGTTTTGACCAACATTTTCAATGAATTCTGTAATTTCTAACAAATAATTTCTATTGTAGTAATTAAATATTTACTTTAGCTATCACCAAAGCTCTCTCTATTTTGCTGTAGATCATTAAACCATCATGCAGCCTCAGAAGTCTGTCTGAAATCCGTTTTGTGAGGTACCTTTATGTGCAAAGTCATTGCTTAATTGGGCAGCGAGGAAACAAGTCAGCTGCCTAATTTTTCAGATGAAGCCAAGGTAATCATCTGTCCACAAAATTTTTGAATGTGCCTTTAATTTTAGTAGCAATGCGTGTGTGTGTGTGTGTGTGTGTGGGGGGGGGGGGGTTCTTCTTTGCATTTCTCTTCTTCTCTAGCTTGCTTCCTAGTCTCAAATAAACCTGGCATTATGAATATTGTTGGCTCCTTGACAACTCGCATTTGTTCCTCTTGTGAGTTGCTTTGGATAAAAGCATCTTCTGAATGCATACATGTTGTACTATACTATCTCCAATATTATCAGAGCAAAGATCTGATTGTACATTCACATGGAAAATTTCTTCAAAATTGATGAATGATGTCTCTAACCACCTCTAATGGGGTTTCCAAAATCACAATGCATCTTGGGAGCAGTTACTGGCCTTTATATTGGTCCAGTGTGCTATTTGATCACTGAAAACCAATTTAAATAACATATAAACAGGCCATATTTGGTCCACCTTAGTACTAAAACTAGTCGGTTACATGGCAACATGTGTCAGATCATCTCACTGTCCTCTTTAACTATAGCTGTGGTAATTCAGGGCACAATGTTCTTATGGTTACCATCGATTGAACTACTAAAATAAGCTTCTCTGGTCATGTCAACCTACAAACTGTCTTTAAGCTCAGATGTTTCAGTGTGGGGAGATGAGAAAGTGGGCTCTTCACCTGCAATGAAGCAAAAGGCATCCTGGCTTCATGTTGAGCAAAAAAAAAAAAAAAAAAAAAAAAAAAAAAACATGATTTGAGTTTAGTTGAAGCACTACCATTCAATTACAGATCCTCTCCATCTATTCTAGCCACAGATGGGTTAACGTCCAGCAATTACTAAAACAGCACTCCACAATAAAAGCCCCTTACCCTCTAAGCAGACTAAAAGCAATACAGATCATCTCTCTATTAATCCAGGGTTCTGCTGGTGGTCACGGCAGGCGGGAGACAGTTTCCAACCGGCAGCGCAGGAAATGAGGTCGCTGACAGGTGGTGAGGGTGGAGGAACAGAGTTAGCAGCCTGGCTTCCTGTTATCACAGTGAGGACGGGCTGTTTGAATGAGCGTTAATTAGAGCTCATCTTTCCAGCCTCGTTCCTCCTGCCCTTGGCCAAAGCCTTAACCCCATGGTGTCAAATACAACATTTATATGGGAGTTTCATGAGCACACTGCTCATGATCGACTAGAAGAGACCTCGAGGTGTTGGCTGGTCTGTTAAAATGATGTAAGCTGTGCACGTTTGACCTTTGACCACTGTTGGTGCAGATGTACTTTGGTTGTTCTCTGAATCAGGGATGCACAATATACCTGTACTTATTTGGCTGATATCACATATTATATACACGCACACATTTGTTAATTTAAAGGGTCATGAACCCCCCCCTTCAGCAGTGTTTTTTCACACCTTCGATTTGAAAAGGCTTCTTAAAAGGGGAGTGGTCAACTGTGAAAAGGTGGGATGGTATTGTGTGGAAAGAGGGAATGGTTTGCATAAATAGGGGAGTGTCATTGGGTGCATTAAGATTAGCAACCAACAGCAGCAGTTAGAGAGACATGTTCTGAGACATGTTCTTGGTCTACTGTTTACAACAGAGAGATTAGATGAGGGATGAGTACAGCGAATGAGAGAGCTCCGAGACATTCAGCTCTTCAAACCAGCATAATTCAGTGTTGAAATGAAAATAAATTTATTGTGTTATAATAGTTATTATGCATGACGAAATATTTTGCAAACGTAATAAAACTACCGTATTTTCCGGACTATAAGTCGCACTTTTTTTTCATAGTTTGGCTGGTCCTGCGACTTATAGTCAGGTGCGACTTATATATCAAATTTAATTCATACTGACTGACAAGAATAAACATATAGCCGCGAGAATGCGCTCTATGCTGCTCCTGTAGCCTAATATTTACTTATAGACAACAACTTAGAAAGACTGAACACAAACAAAATGCCCCCATAAAGAAAATCTTATTCTGCAAAATACAAACAGCATGTAGTAAAACATGAAGCGGAGAACGATTCTCACAGCGTTCGTCTCGCGTGGCAGAGCCTCTCCCGGCAGAGAGTTCAAGCCTCTGTGGACTCGTTCCTTCAGCTCTGGCCATCTTGCTTACAGTCCGCAAGTAGATTTCTTTTTCTTCTTCATCACAATTAAAGTAACCTCTGCTTTTCGCCAGTCCCTTACAAGTTTCTCACTCACTTCAAACTTTCTTTCTTCTGCTCGGGTTATGCAGTGAAGCGGGCACGAGCGAGTGCACGCGAGCAGGTGGTCGCATGCGCGCGCGGGTGCTCGCGTGCTCGCATCCGCGCGGCTCCAGCTCTGCCCTAATGCGACTTATAGTCCAGTGCGACTTATATATGTTTTTTTCCGCGTCATGACGCATTTTTTGACTGATGCGACTTATACTCCGGAGCGACTTATAGTCCGGAAAATACGGTATTTGTCGCACAGAGCGACGTGCGCTGGGTTGCCGTGACGATCCGCGCTGTCACGCCCGGCAGCTTAATCTATATTTGTCCAGATATGCAAACGCTTTCACTAAGAGCCCGAAAATATGCAGTTTAGTGCATGTCTGTGACCACAAATAAAACGGAGAAGACGTGGCTCTTGATTCTTGTTGATATTTCATTAAAAATATTGTTCATTAGCCTACAGATTGGTTATTTTGCACTCCTGACATAAATTAGATAGTCAACGCTTGCAGGTTCGGCGTGCGATTCCTCAGGTAAATTTTACTTTACTGAGCCTTTGTAGCAAAGGCTTCCACAGACGGCGCCCGCTTACAGCTCGCTCGGCGCCCTTACGTTACTTCGTATCAGCATAACACCTAGCTTTCCTCCTTGACTTTTCCACACACCGCTTCCAAAACTTCCCCACCATGTCTCTACAACAATGATGGAAGACGAGCCTGACAGAAGTGACTGTCTCATGCATATTAACTACATTATCTTGTATGCATACTACAGTGCAGTGATTGGACTGAATGAGCTTTATGTCATGAATATATATCGAGAATGGCTCGGAGCGGTCGACGTCAGCATGTCCCCAGCAGCCCATACTTGGGCTGAAAAGCACACGCTGACGTCAGATTCCGTGACGTTGCTCCAACTATTTTTCACATATGAATACAATTAATGAGTACCCTTAGTGTTTTCAATGATGTGCAGCCGATACATATCTCTTTACATCTCAAAAAAAGTGTTTTGGGGTTTCATGACCCTTTAAATAACTATTTTAATAACAATATAGACTGCCAAAATATTCTTTAGCCAATCTCAAAATTAACATTTATATTTCATACTATTATTGTACATTATAATATTAATTGTAATAACAATAGAGATATAAAATGAAAAGCGAATATTAATATTGTATGATTAAAGAGGACTGATTTTAAATGTTATCTTTTTAAGGGAAGACACCTGTAGTTTTAAATTGCATTACATATCTTTAAAGGCTGTTTTAACTCTAATATGTCAACAAAACGAAACAATAATTTTGAACCTAGCTTTTGTTTTGGAAATGTCTGTCAATTATGTTAATGTTTAATGTTCCTTAATGTAATCAACCAACTGGGGATGGATGATTGTACCTTTTAGTTAATTTAATTCACCCAGGGTGTCTTGCCTCAAATTACTGAGAAAAGATAGAATTTTCAAGCCATTTATCACTTATAGGATAACATTAAACGGTTACACTTTATTTTAAAGTTTTTCCTTGTGTAATTATACATTTAAGCACTGAGAAAAAAAGTATTAACTATATGTACTTATACATGAATAGGATTAGGGTTGTTGTTTAGGAGTTGCATGTAACTATGCATAATATATAGTTTTAACTATATTAAGCATCATACATTAAACTAATTATCAGCTTATCTATATCGACCAGACAATTAACATCTGTACTCTATATTTTAGAGCAAACAGAATATAGAGGGACTGTCTGTAGCTAAAAAACGGTCGAGGATTGGACACGGATCTACCTGAAACAAACATGAGTATAGTCGATCACTCTAGCACCTGAAATCAACCATCACGAGCCTGAACGGCAATCAAACGTGCGGTTGTGTCTAAGCTTGCGTAGCTAGGCAACAGAGGGATACAGTGAAAACGGGAACACGGCTTTCAGCTGTTGCTAGGAAACCACTGGAGAGTTTTAGAGCTTGTAAACGGAGAGCTGGCTGGATCAGACTCTAATAGTCTAGGTTTGATGGAGCCGCACATACAGGGAGATGAGGGATCGTGAAGAGGCAGTGTGCTTCATCCCCCAAACACGGCATGTGTCAAATCCAACCAGGCTGGAGGTTGTCTGGTGTGTAAGAATATATAACAGCCTGGAGAGAGAGAGGGAGAAGAGGAATAAGGATATCCTATATAGCACATCATTTGCATAAGAAGCGGCATCTAAATAATTGAGCGATGAGGGACAGAACTGGGTGATTTGATGCCTGGCAGCTAAATCTATTAGTATGAAGCAGGAGTGTGGTGGTAAAGGAGGAGAGACGAGGAACGCTGGAGATCCAGCAGAACTCAGTGTCTTGGAGAAGAAAGGTGCTGGAGGTAAGGCAAGTCATATGCCCTTAAACTGAGAGAGACAAAGAGAGACTGCAAGAAAGAGTGAGAAAAGATAAAACACATATCTGAAGTGAAAGACAGACAAACTCGAGGGGCCAAGGCCCAAAGCAAAAGTAGAATCGCTGAGGGAGAACATCTCGTATCATTTTCCCAATTCATATCTGCAAACATCCACATTCTTACAGCTTTGAGTGACTCACTCACATTGTTTCACAATAGTACCACAAAAGCATGAGACACAGAAAGAGTATGTGCAACAAAAACAGCCTCACAGTAGTTAGAAAGGCCATTCAGAAGGGCAAACGGCTCAGATCCGGTATTGAGCGCAATTCACAGAGGACGCGTAGAATCTTTGCCGTTCATTAACAAGTCATCTGCTACGGAGAGATAATTCGGTACTAATAGAATCAAGTGTGCAGACGTGAGACAATCAAAGGTTCATGTCAAGGACACACGGAGAGAAGCAGTACAGAAGACACAATTGATCGGAGATGTTCATATGCCACAGTCACTGCTCGCAATTACAAGTAGTTTTTCTTCACCCAAAAACACTGAAATGAAACAAATGGAATCAAGTGAGCTTAGACCTTAAAAAGGAGGGGTTATCGATTCAGTTAGCTTGAGAGTGGAAAAGGCCAGGAAAGGAACAGAAGGAATATGTCATCTGCCATTGGTGACCTCAGATGTTAATGCTACCTAATAATTTGACTTTTTTTTTTCTGAACACTTTTATACTACAAGGTTAAATCACCAAATCGATCGTAAAGATTGTTACAACCAAAATTATGTACTTTGTGCTGCATTCAGAGAAGGGCCATATAAGGCCATACGAGAGGACATATGAAGAAAGTAAAACCCCTAGTATTCTAAGGCCCCTGCAGCTTAAGGTTGTACTACAAAACACTACAGCTACATAAAACACACTATTCCTCTAAAATCCCCAGACAGTTTTTACAAAGATCTAAATGATAAGGAAAAAAGTGCCAAATTTAAGTATTTTATTTTGTGTATATACAGTGGGTACGGAAAGTACTCAGACCCCCTTACATTTTTCACTCTTTGTTTTATTGCAGCCATTTGCTAAAATCATTTAAGTTCATTTTTGTCTCATTAATGTACACACAGCACCCAAGTACTGACAGGAAAACACAGAATTGTTGACATTTTTGCAGATTTATTAAAAAAGAAAAACTAAAATATCACATGGTCCTAAATATTCACACCCTTTGCTGTGACACTTGTATATTTAACTCAGGTGCTGTCCATTTCTTCTGATCATCCTTGAGATGTTGAGATGGTTCTATACTTTGAGTCCAGCTGTGTATAAGGTCTATATAAGACCTTACAGCTTACAGTGCATGTCAGAGCAAATGAGAATCATGAGGTCAAAGGAACTGGCTGAAGAGCTCAGAGAAAGAATTGTGGCACAACACAGATCTGGCCAATGTAAAAAAAATAAAAAAAAATAAAAAATCTGCTGCACTTAAGGTTCCTAGGAGTACAGTGGCCTCCATAATCCTTAAATGGAAGACGTTAGGGAAGACCAGAACCCTTCCAAGAGCTGGCCGTCCGGCCAAACGGAGCTATTGGGGGAGAAGAGCCTTGGTGAGAGGTAAAGAAGAACCCAAAGATCACTGTGGCTGAGCTCCAGAGATCCAGTCGGGAGATGGGAGAAAGTTGTAGAAAGTCAACCATCCCTGCAGCCCTACACCAGTCGGGGTTTTATGGCAGACTGGCCAGATTGAAGCCTATCCTCGGTGCAAGAAAGCCTGCATGGAGTTTGCTAAAAACACCTGAATAACTCCAAGATGGTGAGAAATAAGATTTTCTGGTCTGATGAGACCAATATAGAACATTTTGGCCTTAATCCTAAACCAGGCACTGCTCTTCACCTGTCCAATACAGTCCCAACAGTGAAGTGTGGTGGTGGCAGCATCATGCTGTGGGGGTGTTTTTCAGCTGCAGGGTCAGAATGACTGGTTGCAATCGAGTAAAAGATGAAGTACCTAAATACGCTAGACGAAAACTATCTCCAGAGTGCCCAAGACCTCAGACTGGGCCAAATGTTCACCTTACAACAAGACAATGACCCTAAGCACACAGCTAAAATAATGAAGGAGTGGCTTCACAACAACTCTATGACTGTTCTTGAATGGCCCAGCCAGAGCCCTGACTTAAACCAAATTGAACATCTCTGGAGAGACCTGAAAATGGCTGTCCACAAACGTTTACCATCCAATCTGAAAGAACTGGAGAGGATTTGCAATGAGGAATGGCAGAGGATCCCCAAATCCAAGTGTGCTTCTACCAAATACTGAGCAAATGGTCTGAATACTTAGGACCATGTGATAATACAGTGTTTTTTTTGTTGTTGTTTTTTTTAAATAGTTTTTCTGTTAATATGGGGTTCTGTGTGTTCATTAATGAGAAGAATTTTTTTTAAAGGGATCTAAATACTTTCCGTGCCCACTTTATATATGTTCTCATCCATCTCTTTCACATACACATTTGGTTGATTTCCTGTGGTCACTCAACGGAATACCATTGTAATATATATTTTGTAAAATACATTAACAAAGTATAAGTATATTTCCCAGTGATTTATGTATAGTTAATAATAATAATTAATAATAATAATAATAAAAATAATAATAATAATAATAATAATAATAATAATAATAATAATAATAATACAATACAAACATAGATTCTACATATTGGCTAGTTGGTCTTTAAAAAAAAAAAAAAAAAAAAAAAAACATACATGCATTCTTAGCCACTTCAATGTTGTTACAGGCCTGAAAAAGGCAAAGAGGGCTGGTATCAGTTGAGTGGCCATACGCAAGCAACCAACTGTGTATGTAAAAGAGAGAAAGAGAAGATGGGAAGATGGGCCAAAATTTCACAAAAGTGTGTCACCGCAACCTGTCAACATCAACACTCAGAATGTGTGAAGCTCAAGAACTCCACTAGCACAATGCTACCCATCTGTCCTTAATGCTTCATCTTTACAAGGGTTGTGTGGTAGGGAGGGAGGGAGTGTTTCATCAGCTTCGCATACAGCATTCAGCATGCAAGGGTCACCGTGCAAATAGAAACAGTGCAGCAATTAAAGAAGAGACTGAACACGGGTAATTTGTCTCTCAGAGTTGTGACACCTCTCTGGGTAAACTTTGGGGCGTCTTCAAAAAGCTTCACCTGAAAACTTGCTCGCCTCTCGCTCTGCGTCAATCGCGGCAACAGAATTAATTAGATCACTTCTGTTGAGGAAGCATAGTCAAATATTAATCATAATCACACTCAAGTCAAAGTGCAAAGAGGTCTTTCTGCCTCATTGTCTCCATGAGTCTTAAAGCGTGGTGATATGAATATACATAACAATGGCCCTGCTTTGAATCATAACAAGTCTGTTAGCGGCATGCCCTAGGAAGCCTTCCTAAGAGCTCAGAGCGGGGCTTATTTGCATATATTCATATTTAATTTTTCATAGGGGAGACAGGAGCTTGATGTGGCCTAATGCAGCTTTTGACACTTTTGCGGGCCTGTAATTACGCTCCTGCCCCCCTTCCACCCCAACCTCCTCCTTATCCAGATTCTCCCAATTAATCGCTTACGCAAATAGATCCTCCAGTGGGCAGAGGGTCACCCAGAATGCCGTGCATACACAACAACTGTCTCATTTCAAAGTTTCATATTAAGAACTTAAAAAAAAGATACTTCCACTTTATGACATCAAATATTAACTAATGTTTAAATTAAGAGACTGGCTAACTGGTGGCCGCTAAGGTGTCATGAGCACTTAAACTTGTTCCAGTGTGGTTGCTAGGGTGTCAAAAGTGTTTACCAATGTATTCTGAGTGTTGCTATGTGCTTGATAAAGCATAAAAGGTGGTTGTCAAATAGTTCTGCTATATAATATACATCTGACCCAGGCTTTTTCTTTGTGGCCAGAAAGGACAGAGACTTAAGGCCCTGTATCGATTACTGTGCTCTCAACAAGATAACAGTCAAGTTCAGAAATTAACTTTCTCTTGTACCCACTGTGCTGGAACATCTCCGTGGTGCCACTGGGTTCACCAAGTTGGACCTCTGTAGTGTGTATAACCTCATCCAGATATGTGAGGGGGACAAATGGAAGACTGCCTTTGTGACCCCTACTGTCCACTATGAGTACCTCGTGATGCCATATGGATTGGCTAACACCCCCTCTGTATTCCAGGACTTCATACATGAGGTGCTCTGGAAGTGTATTCACAGGTTTGTGCTAGTCTACATTGATGACATCTTGATCTACTCCCGGAGCCTGGCTGTACATCACCATGATGTTGCGGAGGTCCTGAAATACCTGAGGAAGTTCAATTTGTTCATGAAAGCAGAGACATTTTCCTTACATCAATCCTCAGTGCAGTTCCTTTGGTACAACATTGACTGCAGTGGCATCCGAATGGACGAGGGGAAGGTGGATACCATCTGGTCCTGGCCCACTCGCACAACCATCAAAGAGCTCAAAAGGTTTTTAGGCTTTGACAATTTCTATCACTGATTCATCCAAGGTTACAGTTCCCTCTCCAGCCCACTTACTTCTCTCCTACATCACAAGCCCAAGTCTCTGTCCTGGTCACCAGCTGCCAAGGAGGCGTTTGAAGCCTTCAAGTCTGGCTTTACCATCGCTACCCTCCTAGTCCATCCCTGGATCCAGAGCTGCCCTTTGTCATGGAGGTGGACACCTTGACCACCGGAGTGGAGGCGGTATTGTCTCAACAACTGGGAGAGTGGAGGCATTGGTTGGAGGGCGCTCACTATCCCTTCCTAGTCATCACGGACCACAAGAACCTACAATACCTTTGAGAAGCTAAACACTGAACCCTCGCCAGAGCATTATTCTTCACGCGGTTCAATTTCACCATTTCCTATCGACCAAATTTCTTAACCGCAACAGCCCTACGCACATGGGTACCCAGAAACCACATTCGAGAACCAAACCTGCTTGAAACTTTCCATGCCTCTCATCCTGACAGACCAGCACCACGAGGAAGAGGATGCCCACCACGACGTCAAGGTCCTCGGCCCTCAATAGCAGGACAATATCGTGGACAACCAAGCCAGGCTCCACCCTCTCCCAGTCACAGCACAGTCTATCACCAGAGTACTGATCACACACACCTGCACGTCATCATCAATCACTACCAGTACTTAAGCACTCTTTATTCAGTCATTCACTGACCAGTCTCGTTTGCAAATAGCACTAGCTTATGCTTACCTCAAGAACTCACCTGTGTTACCTACCTACATTCTGCTCAGATGGAGTTCTCAGCGATATCTACCAACAAGAGTACAGTATCATTCCTGTTATCTCTTTCCTTCATCTGCCATTGCACTTACCTGCCCCACTCTGGCTGCTCAATAAAGACTCAGTTAACTTACCAACTGTTCTCTGAGGCAAGCCCATTTGTAACAAATACATGCAGCCTTATTTTTTTAAAATTCAAATACATTTTTAATTGAAATCTAAGGTATAGTTTCATCATCTGCCAGGTGAATGTTTAATCAGTATTCAAATGAAAGTATCTGCATGTGTAGAGCACAGTGTAGAACAATTTACAGTACAAAACACTTTTTAAATTTAAAGGATTTTAAGGATTTGTTCAAATTGTGTAGTAACAGTGATGTTTGCCTTAGCAAATTCCACTTATACTAGTTAAACACACTGGATTAGTGCTTAATCAGCACACTAATAAAACCTCTCTATTAAAAGGAACGCTGAGTGTTTAGTCTCTCAACGTGGAATGTTGTAAGGATAGCTTTTAAATATGATGAAAACAGCAAAACATAACAGCTGGTCACAAACTAAGAGAGTCAGCCAGTGGACAAAACTAAAGTAAAAAAAATCTTGTCTGAATATATGTACTAATGCACAAAACACACACACACACACACACACACACACACACACACACACACACACACACACACACACACACACACACACACACTTAATTAAGCAAATATAAGGGATTTATTTTTTGTATCGAAGTATTCATTTTATAAACAAGAAAATGATTAATAACAAGAAAATAATTAATACAATTTAAAAATTATTAAATTGATAAAATAATAACTTGATATTAAACCTTTTCTTGTTTATAAAAAATATTAATTTGATACAAAAAATGTATTGCTTACGTAATGGCCAATGCCTTGGCAATACTGTACAGGTCATACCAATAAAGCTATTTGAAATTTGATTGAAATTTGAGACAGAGCAAGAGAGAAAGAGAATACAATACCATCTGTTCAAAATCAATATACAGGGCTTGCGATGATGCTGAAACTATGGGTCCATGTCTCACACTTGAGGCGCAGAGGTTAAGTGACAGCTGAGAGCAGACGCGTGTATCTGGTGTGTGGCAACATTAATCCTTCAGTAAACCCTCCGAGTATGTACACACAAACCCGTGCAGGGCCATTTCTCACATGACGGGCTCTGAGTCACAGCTACTGCCGTCAGCTGGAACTGCTGTTATTCTCACCTGAGTGCCACAACTGTGAGCTGTTAAAGTTGGCTGAAAAATGAGGGAATTATGGTAAAAACAAGATGTACAGAATATTAAAATACCATGCGCTATGCTCCAAGACCATTTAACGTGATTGTTTTTGTGCATATTTTGACCCTGAATATTTTACACTGAATTTTTACTACATGCAAATATTATATAAAATAAACCTTGACTATTCGATTCAAAAGAACCTTCAGTTTGCTAGTGCCATGTTCAGCGGTTTTAGTTACAAGAAAGCTCTCATTACAAGATTTTATATTTCCAGGTCTGTACATTTAAACCTTCCCGATTCTTCCAGGCTATTGTAGATTGATGCACATATTGCCGACTAAAACAACAAGGCTTTGGATTAATACTGGGATTTTCTGCCCCTGACCGTGGGAACCCTACAACTCCTTTCTATGTTTCTCTACCTGTTCCGACTTCCACTCAACCAAAAAGGCTGATGCCCCAAACAGATGCCAGCTAATGTGTTTGTCTGAGACAGGGGCCTCATTCGCCACAGCAGATGGAGAGAGAGCAGCAGAGTTATCTTCTCTAGCCCCTAAAGGCAGCAAACCTCTCTAATGGGAAAAATAAGGTTGTTTAATTGAAGTTTATTTTGCAGTGTGACTGGTTTTATTGAGTACCATTTTTCTTGTTAATGAGCCTGTAATGTGAATGCTGATATCGTAAAGAGTGGCCTCGCGGAGTTCAAGTTTCTGCTTTTAAAAGCTTCTGGACAGCAAACAACTCCCTACCTTTGTGTATTTTTAGGGACTGTAATGGACAATTTTGCAAACATACACATGCATTCCGTACAGGGATGTGACAATTATGATAACCAGCGCTGCGCACAGACTGATGGGAAACTAATGCCACACATTTCAGAGGCAAGCCGTGGGCACGGCGCTGCCAAGGCATTACTAGAGACTAATGCTTCCCGCTACCAGTCTGGACATGCAGTAAAGTGAATGTCAAACCCGATTTTAATATGCATTCCTCAGTTGATGCACACCACCTATTATAAACTAACAACTGTTCCTTTCCTTTCCCCCGGTACTCAACCATCCATGGTTATAAGCATAGGCAGAGCGTGACGGCTGTGAGCACAACTTTGCTTAAAACTGTTGGACGGATTCTGCATACAAATCTGTAAAGGGAAGAAGTCTACAGGCTAAAAAACGCGATTTTGTGAAAGTAACCCTATTTAGGCAAACGTTTCCTTCGGTTTTGCTGGCTGAAGCGTACCTGATTTGTGATGCGTTACATTACGTGGCATCGCAGGGGTGTGGAATTTCAAGGTGAAACACAGCTGGTCCCTCATTTCACCTTTCGAAACCTTTTAAAAGACTTTCTCCAGAGAGCCTCAACCTGATAATGATTCCATTATGGGATTACAGTGCTATCAACTCTGAAAATGTGGCCTCCATCACAAAGACACTGTATCTGGTTTCATCTCCGACATCCAATAATCAGACTCTGACACAGGCCTTGAACTGTCAGTATCCATCAGATCTAAAGCTGCGGAATTATAGTCATCAAACTGTCTTAATAAAAACTGATAGACACACACAGAACAATGATAATATTATGCCAGTCTCATTACACAAAGAGAGATCATCCAGTCTAGAGTACAAAATTGCTTATTTATATCATTTGATCACAAATTGTGTTACTCTCGTAACTTAATACATCACATACAAAAGTAACATGACAAACAGGCATTTAAATTTTGACAAATCTCACTTTAACTGCAATGACTACATTGAGACTATAGGATGGTTTTCAGCTTGATTTAGTGAATTGTAACCACAGTCGGACACAATAAATTGGCTCTGTTGAAAAAAATAACTATATTTAGACATATAATAATCATATCAAATGATGTAACCATGTCAGTGTTTTGGTGTAGCTAGATACTATGAGGCACATTATCAGAACAACTTGTTAGGTTTGACATTTTGGGGGGAATATTGTCTCTATAAATTATATAGTATAATATATTAGTGCTATCAATAACACGTTAACGCATGTGATTAATTTAAAGTCCTTAACGTGTTAAAATGCAATTCGGGGGCGATGCTAGGATTTTCATTTTAGGGGGCTCAGCCTCCATTGAGGGTATGAAAAAAATGTTAACACTTTAGTTTAGGATCCAATTCTCACTATTAACTAGTAGCTTATTAGCATTCATATTAGGACAGCTGTTTATTATTACTTATAAATAACATATTAATGTCTTATTCTGCATGACCAATTGTACATCTCTTAATCATCCCCATGTATGTAGGCAGGTTTATAAATCACTGAGATTTTAAATGTGAGGTAGTTAGGGCGGTTGGGGGGGGGGGGGGGGTATGCTCCCCCCCAAAAAAATAGTTTTCTATTATCTAGATGTGCATTTTTAAATGTTCTGAAGGCCCAAAAATTAGATAACAATAGCTTGAAAACCATGTCAGTGGGCAGAAATGGCTGATATAGTTTTTTTCCCTTTTCATCAGTGAAGATGATATGGTTAACTGATATTTATAGGTTTTATTAATATTTTTTGTTGACTCGTTGTTTATTTACTGAAGGCTACCAGGAAAGCTTGGTAACTAAGTTTATTAAATTAATTAATAATATACACACATTCATTACTAATATTATGCCCAATACAGGCTTTTTTATTTACTGACGGCTACAAATGTAATTATATATTAATTTGCATTATGTAGCCTACACATTCATTATTAATCTTAGGCTATGTATATAATCCAATTTCTTGTTTGTTAATTACATTATGAATCACATTACATAGGCCTATATTCAAATCAAAATGGCAAAATTAGACAACATTGTACTGATTTGCCTGAATATCTTGCACTTGATGTTGAGTCACACTTCTAAAATTTGCGCTCAGCCACAGAGGCTTCTGTGTTAACATAAAGCCCGTCTACTCTGATTTGTTTTATTTTCTCAAATATTTGCAAATTTACGAGCGGTGACCAACCAGTGAGGCTCAGATGAACACTGACACTTCTGCTTCTGACGTGCGCTCTGCTCTGAGCCACTGCAGACTGAAGAACATGCTGATTAACGCAGACAAAAAAAACAAAAACAAAAAAAAAGTGACAAAGCTAAAGCCTCACGCCAGTTTCAGTTTCCAGTTTTAAAGAATAATACCATTTTTTTAGGGCCCATATTTTTCTAGTGACGCCCATGATTAACGCAAATAAATTACAGAAGTACGTGAAGCTGTGTCATTAATGTAATTTTCGCCACGCAGTTAGATGATCTTAGAACTTAGGAGTTGTCACAATAACACTGAGCATCTACAAGTACCTGTGATCCTGGTAGGAGGAAAAAATCTAAGTCTATGTGTCCACCAAAGCGGTTTTCCATGCAGTTGGCTGACGCTTTCAATTGTTTTCAGAACGCCATGAGTGCAACGAGGCTGTGAGACTCCCTCAGCGGCTAAATCATATATTGAACAGACACGTTCAGTTTTTAATTGTAGTGTCTGTTCTCTAACTGAACTGATTTTATGAAAATGAACGCAGTCGCGGTGGGAAAGTGATCAGTGATTCAGTAATCTAGTAGCCGTGGCTTTGCGAGTGGCCTCGTAGAGCAGCTAAGCATTCTGGGAATTGTTGTCTTTCATCCCCATGAGCCAAAAATAAATTTTCTGTCTTTTCTCAGTCTAGAAAGCCCCAAATTAAAAAAAAATAATTTCACATTTCTACTACATTAATGACCCAGTTTAAATACATCTTCCCAGCGCTGAAGTACTCCTTTAAATATGCAAATCTTATCCAATCCTAGCCGTGGGTGTAGTCTCCAGTGACACGCCCATCAAAACCCAGCATTCAGGAGAGAGCCTCAAAACCAGTGAAGAAAATAGCCTATTACTTATTAGTTATGATGTTTTTGAATGCAAAAGCCACACAAACGTCATTAGTTGACAACAACCTATACATTTTTTTCTACTGACAACAGACAAATATGTCAACTGATAAGAAAAGAAAGAATTGTGCAACGAAAAGAAGAAAAAAAATGGGTCCTGACACAGAGGCGTTGTCAACCAGCTCTGCTTCCACCTACAATTTTCTTGTCGACAGCTGTCACGATTGCAATGGTCCTGGTGAGAAAATGGAATTTTCGGTGATGTCAGAAGTAGATTTATGCTCCGTATTAACTCCCGTTAAGCATCCCAAAAAAAAAGACAGAGTTGATTCCGCTGACGACATTATTACTAAACTTTATGAGCTCATCAACGCTGAGTCTGATAAGCTGGAGTCGATGGTTGCGGTCAAGACTTCTCACATTGCCGGATTAAGAGAAAAGCTGAACTCCGCGTGTGAATGAGGTGAAGACCAAAGTTTCCCCAAGTCAAGTCATTGCTGTTGAAAGAGAGCAATCGAATCGAATGTTAGAATTTGAAATTACTCGGTGTGCCAGAAAATATAGAAATTACTGCCAGAACACGCTAATCATCTTCCGGATATGATCGATGCTGTTCATAGTGGAGGTTTGAAGAAAATGAATTCTGCCCGCGGTGTAATCATCCGGTCCTTTTCGCGTATACACAGAGCAGCAGTATGGGCGGCAGCCAAAAACTCTGCATATCTACGGAAAAACGGTCAGCATTTCAGAGAGGATCTTTGCAAGGCCATTAGAGAAAGTAGAATGAAGTTGTGGCCATTAGTCGATGAGGCACGGAAAGAAGGAAAGGTTGCCTACTTTGTAGCTGGTCGGGCCTTCATGTAAAAAAAAAAAGAAAAAAAGAAAAAAAGATATTTCTGCCAGACTGAATTCTCTTAACTTTGAGATAAGGTGTTCTGTATACATGCTTGTTTATAAAAATAAAAAAAATAAAAACAAGTTTTTCTTTTTCATCGCCACTTGTTTTTTCCTTTATGTCTAGTTCAATTTAATAATGGTACTTTTTTGCAAAAGGTCATCTTTGACTAGGACCATATTTTCATTATGTCAAGAGTCGATGGCTGTCTGCTTATATCTACGAAACTACAGTTTATGTGGCGCTTTTTGTTCTCATCACATTCAGCAGTCGTCTCTGAGATACTGTTCTGAATAAAAGAAATCCTTCTATTGTTGTTATTTTATTCTAATCTCTTATTTGTATGTTTTTATCTTTAATTTCAACAAAAATTTCCATTTTCTTGTTTGCTCTGCGGGTTTCTGTACACTCAAGAACTTATTCGCTGGAAAACCGTAGACAGACTTTGATACTAATAAAGGACATCGTGTGCCATTGTTGTAAACATCTATGGGTACACTGACATACAAGTCAAAGGCAGAAAACTATGTTATTTTAGATAGGATAGAAGAGAGAATTTTTAATTGGTTAGCCAAATTCCCTAATGCACACATACTCTTGGGTGGTGACTTTAATATCACATTAGATGATTGATAGATGGCCTCCAGGATCTTGTTCTAATACAAATGCAAAGCTTAAAAAGATTCAATCTGATTGACGCTTGGAGAGTAAAGCATCCTCATAACACAACTTGTACCTGGTGTAATAATTCAAGGTCTAAGCAATCAAGAATAGATTAATGGTTAGTTTCTCACATGCTTCAAGACAATTGTAGTACTGATATTTTATCTACACCTTTAACTCAGGGATGCAACCACATGTATGGTCAAAAAAAAGAGAGGCAACTCATAACGTCAACTTTTAATTTAACGATGGAAATAATTTAATATAATATACTCGCCCTGCACATTCAGCTATGGAATGGCTTTAGATGACTTTGTACCAGCAAATCATAATATAAGAGTGATTGCTGAAGGATCATGTGACAATATATATTTCTGATTATCACAACAGTCCGAATCTGAGCAGTTGTCTGCCTGTCTGAGTTTTGTCGACAGACGGAGGCGGCTGTCTCTTGCCGAACTCTGGTCTCAGGGAGTGTTGCAGTGGCAGATACCACAGACATTAAAAGATACGCAGCCAGAAGAAACACGTCACCCGTGCTCATTGGGGCTCACTCTTCTGATTTACTTAGCTCATTTGTACTGTTTGGTGGAGACGATCCAGAATGCCAAAGCAGAATAAGTCTATGATAAACATTGGGAGTTGCTCAAATTTGAAATGGCCATTTTTATTTTTGATGAAGAAGACGTAATTTCCATACTTGTCATCCAGAATCTAGATGGCCAGATAGATTATCTGGGGAAGAAAATAATGCTCTCTGTGAGTATCAAAACAAATTGGACAAACTGTATCAATTAAAAGCTGAAGGTGCTTTTATGAGGTCCAGAAGATGATGGCTCGAAGAAGAACAACATTCAGCTTACTTTTTTTAGATTGGAAAAGTCTCATCGCAATGAATTTGGTCACAATGAGACCAAAGAATATAGTTCTGATGTGCAGCAAAATATTATTATGCTTCACAAAATAGAAAGTGGCTGTTGGAAAATAGATAAAGCATTGAAAAATCCCATTTCCACCATCAGGGTAATAATTAAAAAGTTCCAATCAACTAAAGATGTTACGGATCTGTCACCATCTGAGGTGGGAAGTTTGAGGGGAAAAAGACTCTCCAAGGATCACAGATGGAGAATTACAGAGATTAGTTGAGTCTTGGGGTCAGAAAGACTTAAAATGTTTTAATTAAAATTAAAAAATTAAAAATAAATCTGCATCATGTGATATAAAAAACAAAACCTGACGGTATCTGCTAGAAATCTTATAATAGACCGTGGTTGGATCTTCCATCAGTACAACGATCCAAAAAAAACATAAAAGTCAACACACAAATTTGTCTTACATTTTTTTAATTTTTGCAGCCATATTTGATCATAATTACCAGGGTTGTCAATAATTCTGACCACAACTGTATTGCCCTGACCTCAACCCGATAGAACACCTTTGGGATGAATTAGAGCAGAGACTGCAAGCCAGGCTCTCTCATCCAACATAAGTGCCTGACCTCACATATGCGCTTCTACGAGAATGGTCAAAAACTTCCACAAACACACTCCTAAACCTTGTGGAAAGCCTTCACAGAAGAGTTGAAGATGTGTAGGGGGCCAACTCCATATTAAACCCTACAGAATAAGAATGGAATTAAAGTTCATGTGCATATAAAAGCAGGCATCTTTTACATACTTTTTCCAATATAGTGTGTATTAAGTAAAAAAAAAAAAAAATGGGGGGGGGGTCTATTTTAGTCATAGTATAGCAAATACTATATCAAACATGAGAAAATTTGAGAAAAATAAATAAATAAATAAATAAATAAATATTTAATTCATAATTATATCATATCCTTAATTATATAGAATGTCGTGCTGCATATTTAAACTAACAAATAGGCCAAGTTTCAAAGCTTTTCCTAATGAGGGATTTTTTTGTTGTTGTGATAAGTGGAATAGTTAATATATCATGTGCCTGGATAGAGAGGAACAAGGTCACCCTCATCAAACCACACCAGCAGCTCTCATGACTGAGGCATGTGCTCTGCACAGCTGCTGATTGCTTTTGCATTTTATCAGACACAAAGTAAACAGGCCCCTAATTTATCCTCTTAAAAGCTCTTTGCTACTCCATTATGAGATTATTTTTTTATTTATTATTATATATATATTTTTCCTGTTATCTGACCCTTCTTAATGACGCACTATGCAAACACTAGACAACCCGCTGCAATACATCTCGCTGACTTTTCAGTATCTTCTATGAGTTCAGTTCTGAAAAATGCACATGGACGTAGTTTTAAGGGATGTATAGGCTACTGCTAATGGAGTGGAATTTGAAAAGAATCAATGTACTTTAATGGTATTGAACAGCTCTTGGAACCAGTGCAGTAGAAAAAAGGAGAATTGGAATGTTTCATTGTATAATTACTGTCAATGATTAGCAGTATAAGCTGGGATACTGTTAATGTTTTTTTTGTAATAAGTATAAAAAGAAAGCCTCCTGAGATTAAAATCAAGTACAAAAAAAATATTAATTCTCATTTAGAGGTGCTCTCCTCCTCTGCAGAAATCGTTCTACAGCCCAGGAATAGCAGCAGCACTTACAGATGTGAGAAATAGTTTCTATCTCTCATTAATCTCTAACCTTGCTATTCACTTCCACACAATTCACAAAATATATGAAGCAAGCAAAAAAAAAAAAAAAATCCTTATTAAGGGATATAACAATAGGCCAAAGAAAAGCCCCCTGAGCCCTGCAAGTCCTGGAGCATGGAGCACGGCGGAACATGTATAACAATTATCGGAGTAGACCACAGATTATACTTTTCAACTGAAGCACAAAATAGGCTAAAACAAAATGTATCAAAATGGTTATACCATGAAATGTGAACTGAATTCTCTGTGCAGAGATATAATGAAAATGATGAAGGTGAGGGGGGTAGTATTTAGAGCATGAAATAACATTGAAAAATTATGTCTGGCTGATTAGTTTCCCCTCTTAAATCTAACTTCCTGCCAAAATGTCTCTCTGAAATTTGGACTGATAATTCTGGACAAGATGATGAGGAAAATGGGAGGGGAAACAGCTGGATTTTTCCATGGTTCTTTCTGGATGAAGTCCACAGGACCGAAATGTTTGTTAAGCCCCCCAAAAACTGAAAAGTTATAATCTATTGTGTAGTTCTAACAATTCTTTCCTACTTGGAACACAAAAGCGTAAGTTTAGCAGAATTTCAGATTACTTTTTCTTAAGTCATCAAGTTGTATCATATCGCATCATATCGCATCGCATCACATCGTATCGTATCGTATCGTATCGTATCGTATCATATCATAGCATATACAGTATATGGTCCTTGATGGAACCTGACTGCCCATAGTCACCATACAGTTTCACCATATAAACAAGATGAATATTCTGCTATTTTATTTTTTTGATCCATGAGAGAAAGAAAATAATTTAGGTATACCAAACATAAATTGACATTTTTCTTTATAGGGTGAACTAATCCTAAGCAACCAACCCTACTAAAGTGTTAAGATGTGGAGTACGCATATACATCCAGAAGACTGCAGCACGTCCGGAGGCTGCTTTGTCAACCAACCTTGCTGACCTCAGAGCCCCTAATGGCTACTGTTCTTCAGGGGCTGTGGGACTCAGCAATGGGCCTTTATCATCCTTCAAGTCTTGCCCACACCTGTTTAATCCAGCTCTGCTCTCCCAGGAGCATCATAACAACCCTGTCTACCTCCTCCAACGGATGCAGCTGACCAGCTAAGCTCTGTGTTTTTCCAATGTTTACCCTTCTCTGGACTTGAACCGCATCGCCGAGTAAGGAACGGTGGAAAGAGTGGCGAGAGTAAGCATCTTTGGGGAGATGGAGAGAGCAAGAGAGATGATTTATCTCTTCGGCTGTAGATGTGAACAGAGGAGGGAGCCAAGAAGGTTTCACCAGGGCCCATAAAACGCCTGGAGGGGTAATTTATGGGTCCGGTTGTGGCCGTGTTAACGCAGCGGGCCTAGTGGAAAGGATTCATCTCTATATATGGGACAGTCCTCTCCATGGCAACTCACCCCTTTCCCCATTCCCTTCTTTCCTCCAATCTGTCATAAGCATAGGAGCATTTGACTCTATCACTTGGCAGACAGCTAAACAAAATCAACAGAAAAGTTGAAAGGGGCTAAACACTCATGGAAGTCCATAAATTAAACCTGGGGGGAAAAAAAATGCTGTAAAAAGGGGGAAAAAAGGAAAAAGAGGAATTAAAGGAACAGTCTGAATCTGCCACGGTTGCTATAGGGCTGTGCAGACTCATCTAGAACTTTTAATACATTTGATATTGATGTTGTATTGATGTAACCTTTCATCATTTATTTGAAATAAATAATAATGTGCTAGTTATTTGTTTTATTCTGGGCATTTTTGATAGTTTGGTGATGTTATATTTATGTATAAATTAAATGATGATGATGATGATGATGATGATGATGATGATGATGATGATGATGATGATGATGATGATGATGATTATTATTATTTGTAGTAGAAGTAGCAGCAGTAGTATTTGTAGTAGTAGTAGTAAATAGAGCAAACTCTGCCATAAATAATACTATAATAATATAAAAATTACTACTAATAAAAAGCAAATTTAAGTTTAGGCTCATATAAATGTTATTGTTTTTGTATGCTAAATGGCCACAATAAACTGAATCTATCCACAAAAAAGGAAACATCTGACTTTAGTGTTAACATCCATGTTTTCTGTATTATTTTATTGTCAGTTGTGCAAATCAAAATGTATTGACAGTATTTTTTTTTATTTTTTTTATGTACATTTACAAGGACACATTTAAGTCGTTGAGGTAATTCCCAGGTTGTGCTGATTATGTGTTAAATTAAAGTTTTCTAAAGAAGCCATCTTGCGACTGTAATTATTCCCTCTGACATTTATTTAACCATACACATTATTGCCTGGCATTACAGTTTCATCAAGAAAGGAATTTGGATCCACCCATTTTCTTTATGTCACACTCATTAGCAAGGGTATAATTAATATCAGGTTGAACAGATTAACATTTCCATACTCCACCTACACTCCTGAAAATTCCATTAAACCTTAAAATGTCTTAGAGATTATGAACAGACCCAGTTTTCTACCCTTTTACACAGTATTTAACACGCCATGAGTTGGTACGGTACAAATAAGGTACCTAAATTAAGCATGAACAATAGGCCAAAAAAGTAACTTTGATGATGCAGCCAGTACCAAAAAGCCCTGCTAACGAAAATGAGAAAAGAACCAAAAAAAAAAAAAAAAAAAGTCAACACAACATATTAGCATAAGCAAGTCATCCTGTTTGGTTAAAGCAACAGTAAGTGCAGTTTAATGGCAATAATTCATCAAAGACATATCATTCTAGTTTGGAAAGAGGGGAGACAGTTCTCATTAACATTACAAAACCGTGACATTGGAGGTCCCCTATTCTCAAACATGGTAAACATCTTGTTACTGCCAATAAAAACCAAATGAACTAAGCTGCCAATTTTATAGGCTTTATCAAGGCTAACTTTAGTACCATTAATACAAGGAAATGAGCTGATTGGCGAAATAAGACAAACAATACAGCAAATTAAAAAGAAGCCGGGGGGGGGGGGTGTAAGTGTGAGAAACACTGTCATGTGTTGATGTTTAAGAGGAAGATAGCTATTGCGGGTGCGCGTTTGGAGATTTTACTAGCTGTGGCTGACTTCCAGCCGATTCTTGGCTATGATTGAGAGAAGGGTCTATTTAGCAGTAAAAGACGCTGTTGCATTCCATGCAAGGTTACCACACTGCTATGGTGCTTGTGCTTTAAGTAAAACAACTCAAGAGGCCAGCCAGAAAGATGGGACGGGTGTTTTGCAGATCCTGGAGAACAACATGGAAACAGCAAATGTGATGACTTCGGTAGAACGATCGATGAAATTATATAGCAATGGATTAATATATACAGACAGACAGATACATGCTGAACAATACATGCCTGATTCTCAAAATGAATGAAGAGAGACAGATAGATAAACAAGCAACTAAACAAACAATATGTAAATGAGTGAACAACATAAAAATCAGTTATATTTAGGTGCAGACATTCATCATTGTCACCCGACACCAAACTACCCAGCATGCCTCAACATGTTCCATTTCTCTCCCATCATCTTTGTCCTGTTGGCTGATAGGCCACGCTTCCTCCGAGTTCATTTATAGCACATACTGTCACTTTTGAGCTATTTACTTATGGAAATGTCCCCTGGATTAAGCCGCTCTCTGACTCTTTCCCTAGCTGACAAGTACCCTTCGAAAATATGCCCAGGCCTGCCTCATCTGCATCGATGCTAACACGACTTGCGGGGATGGCGATTTGAATAGCAGGATATGACTGTTGATCTGGTTTGAAGGTGACCTTCTTTCATACTCACACAACTTATTAAAAGTGAATTGCTCTACTCCAATAGCAAGCAAGCTGCCTATGGAGGCATCCTAAATGTGCTCTTGATGTGTTCTAAAAGAAAGGCAAGTTATTCATGCAGCAATCTAACATCTCACTCTTAAGCCAAATTCTAGGCCAGCATCATTTGCTTTACAGAGAAGATTGATGAGCTCAGTGAGAGAGTAAAAAAAGAATCCAAAATGAAAGACAAGGTGAGATAAATTAGGATTTTTTTGTTTAAGTTATAATAAAAATAGTTTTTATTAAATAATTAAATATGTGTGTATGTATATACACACTCACAGACACACATACATTATATTATAACAATTAAAAGTTTGCCTTATAAAATTATATTTTATGTAGTTTTTTCCAACATTGATAATATTAAGAAATGTTTCTTGAGCATCAAATCAGTATTATATATTAGAATTATTTCTGAAGGATCATGTGAAACTGAAGACTGGAGTAATGATGCTGAAAATGTAGCTTTGCATCACATTAATAAAAAATAAATAAATAAAACATACTAAAATGGAAAATAGTTATTTTAAATTGTAATAATACTGCATGTCACAATATTACCATATATTTATGGTAATATTTTTAACAAATGCAGTCTTGGTGAGCTTGGCGACCCCAACCTTTTTAAAGGTAGTAAGCGTGCTCTCAGTTTTCTTTTCGAGTTTACTTAAACATATTTGTTTGAACTGAAATTTGCACAGAATAGTTTAAATGGCATGTAAGGTCAGGCTCCTGTTTGGAAGTAGCATTGTGTACAGAAGCAGAAACCTAATTTGGACTCCCTCCTCTCTAATGTAATCTATCGGAAACATGGGGAAGCACTTATTTTAACGTTGTGTGTTTGGGACGGGAACGGGTATAATGCCTTCTCCAAACACAGACAAAGAAGAAATGGAACGGTGCTTTAAAAAGCAGGTTTTACCCCAGCCAGGCTGAGACCACCAGTCGCCCGTGTGTTTACAGAGACGGTTCTCTGAAAGCTATCCGCCCCGTGTCTCATATACTTCTCTTCATGAATTTGTGTACAAGCACAGAATGCCAGACAGAGTAAGTAAAGGTAAACCTAGAACTTGGAGAATGGGGAGACATTGACATGGGACTTCACATGTATATGTTTTTATTTGTGCATAATAAGTAACCAATCAAGTGGGAAACCATTAATGAGAGATAGTTTTAGATGAGTGTTCATTCTTTAAATAAATAATTATAAAATCTGACTGGTGGAATAGCATTTGATATAAAAGCATAAATGCAGTTATTTTGTGTGGGAGGTTTTCATACTTGCACCTGAAAACCTGCTTTTGTGTTGCATCACTCAGCTGAAAATGAGTGAAAACCGAAAATTATTTTGATCATTCAAAAAATTTAGGCCAGAATCAGGTAATTTTATCTTCCCTCTCTCTCACTTACTGTCATGATTAGCTAAACACACTCTCGTCCTTTCCAAATGTAATAAACTAGAGAAAGTCTGAGACGAGATGAGAAAACAGGGGGGGAAGAAAGAGTGAAATAGTGAAAAACAGAGCAACGGGCCCACAGGGTTTTCAGATTGGCACCGAAATGTCTTTAGTAGTATGATTGACATAGCAGGCAGCCGTTTCCTAGGGGGCCGGGAGGCCCTCCTCTGTTTGTAATGAAATGTTGAAATGTTTAGCAGCAGTCTCTGTTTATATGGGCAATGCAACTGGATCAGCAAATCCTCTTGTCTATCAAAGCGCTCAATGGCTAGTAGTGAGACTAAAAAACCCTAAAGATTAATTACACATATGGTACAGAGTGTGAGAGGCCACTAGTTAACCTGCTTTATTTACTTATCTTTTAATTGAATCGAATCATTGAATTATTCGGAGCATATCAGTATAGTCAACAAAGAAGGCGAATTGTTAATTGATATTATGAGCATAACAAAACAAATACAAATGTATTGTGGACTTCTGCACTGTATTTCTCTATGATCTTAGCAGTCGTCACACTTGCTACTGCTAAAAAAAGAAACATTCTCCCATTGTGTGCAAATGAACTGTTGTGGAGCAGAGCAGACAGCCTAATGGAGTGTTTACTCTTTCAATACACGCAGTTTGGAGAGTCATATTGCAGTTTATGCCGTTTGTTTGCCTTTGTGCATTGCGTCAGACCATCTCCCTGACGTGAGGCTCTTAGGAGAGCCATCATCAATATTCCCTGAGTATCATAAGCATGACTATAATTGCAGAACAAGAGGTAGTGAGGAGAGACAACGAGAGGGAAGGGGGGTGGGGGTTATGAAATGGCGCACCATGCGCCTGACACAACAGAGACGAAGAATGAGCAGGACTGCTGAGCAGAGTTCACCGAGCTCCGTGCTGGATTTACCAACAGCAGAAGGAGGCTGTCACATCAGGTTAGTGCTGAATGTCTCTCCTCCACACAGGCCCCTGAGAGGCTGCGGAGCAGACCGGCCGAGCCCACGCGCACAACACTACCGATGGAGAAACGAAGGGGACCAAGCCCTGGGGCCAACTACCAACCATCCTGCCATCAAAGACGAGCTGTCAGCTTCAAAAACCATCAGCGCAGGAGATGTGGGCTAAATAGATCAGGGGTAGGAATAGTAGGAAGACTGCTGCTGTCTGTTGAGGATACAAATAATCTGAGATGGGATAATGAGCTACTAACATTAAAGGGTGAAGAAAACTGGAAAAGGTAACCAGAAGTCATAAACAAGTTATGTTGAATTTAAAGTACACATGAAAGGATTCCTGATGGCCTCTATCAAACTTCCTCTACTTATACTAAGCTTTCATTACCTAATGAAGTAAGTAATATAACATTCACATGGTTTACGCAACCACATCAGTGTGGCTTTTACACTAAAGCACTCCAATGGGGTTCTATATAGAATCCAAGTATTTTTGACTCAATTTTTAAAACGATTTATGCCAGAAAAGTTCTATATAAGGAGAAAAGTCTTAAATCAAAGGTGTTCAATCCTGCTCCTGAGGACTCAATGTCCTGCAAAGTTTATTTCCAACCTGCTTCAGCAGACCTGCCTGTGTATTTTCAAGCGATCCTGAAGAGCTTCATGGAACCATTTCATTGACCGTGATGATGCGTTTCCACAGTTAACATCATCGCAAATCTATAAAGTTTTTTGATATTTTTTTTTCGTTTGCTTTTAGAGCATATGCAAATTCAAATTTATATTTGATGTTATTTCCCATTCACGGCTGTGGAAGTTTACTCAACTATGAAAACTTTTGGCTTCTGAGAGCACTCAAAATGTGAAATGGGTCCATTAGCTGGGACAGGTGTGTTTGATTCGGGTTGGAGCAAAACTCTAAAGTAAAATGGGTCCCCCGGAACAGAGTTGAAGATCTTGGCCTTAAATTATTGTGCAAAACCTTAATGTTAAACTATTATTCAATAATAATAATAATGAAATGAATAATGAAAATATAGCATAGCATAATGCTATCATTTATAAACCTAAACCAACACAGGAGAATACATCAGTGTGTTTATAAATATGTGGACTGTTGTTTATTGTTATTTCAAAATGAAATTTTAACCCCTCTCTCTGAGTTTGCATGTTTTGATGTCCACACGTTTTTGTTCAGAAAATTACATTAGCTGTAGCATTTCCAAAAGAAAATATATATAAAAAAATATATATAAAAAAAACAAGAGGCCAAATATTAAACATTAAGTCGACAATTGTTGTTCAATAAAACCATGAAATAACTTGCTTTTGATACTTTATTTAAACAGGTTTTTTGTTATTATATATGTATTTTGTCATTTTTAAGGGTATTCGTTTCTGAATATTTTTATAACTACAAAAATATTATCCATTTACTCAAATAATTATCAAAATAATTGATAAATGACTCTATTTCCAAAATAATCGTTAGTGACTGCCCAAGATTGTTGTGTGTTGTGCATGAATTGTTTTGCATTTTGTTGTTATTTCAGTTGAATATTTTGTCACTGAAGATTCTAAAATATCGTCTCACTCTCGTAAACCCAACATCATGTATCGTTTCATCTCTTGAGCTAAGTGTATCGTCACACCCCTACTGAACATTATATGTTTACATCTAAATTCACATGAAAGTCTCAATGATAAAAATGACAGCGCACACACACAGACACACACACACACACACACACACACACACACACACACACACACTACAAGTAGTGACGCTACTAGCTTAACTACATTTTTCGTTTGCACTTTCCCAAGTATTCTGAAGATCAAGCTCAAACTGGAAACACAACTCCCATGTCGCCGATATACTTCACATTCTATGTTCCTTTCTGCCTCACGCAGACGCACACAGATGTGCGTGAGCCTTCCGAAGGACTCCTTTGGCAGTGAGCGCGGAAAGACGGGTTCAGCGTGTGCACTGGATACACGCACTATCTAGTTGACGTTTGTTTCCGAGCACTCAGTTTGCTGTTGCACGCGAGTCATCTGCGCGATGACAAAAGAGAAGTCTTCAATGCAAAGTTTTAAAATAATCTATTGTGTCTGTTGAATAAACACATATTACTGCACCTGTTTGCAGCAGGTCTTAATTCTTTTGGTATGGTACTTCAACTGAGTTGAATTAAAAATTAACTTACAGTTTCCTCCAAAAGTGCACAAGTCTAGTAAATTGAGCATAAACATGCAAACACATATCACGTTCATGTGTATGATATGCGTATGTATATCATACACATGAACATACACAAACTTTTGACACCTGGTTTTGTTAATATTATGGATCACATGTTTTAGTTGCCAAATTGATTTCGGACAATGTTTGAATAACTGAAAAAGTATGTATGTCTATCTGCTTGAATTATATTGATCACAGAGATAGCATTGATTGGAATGAGGGTGGTTCAATATAAAATGAAATAAAATAAAAAAATAGCTTAGATGTAGTAAACTACTTTTGCTAAGTTGCTGTAGCTTAGCTTGCTACATTTCCTAGCTACCCCCAGCTTCAGTGTAGTGAAGCTTAATTTAATGTAGAGTAACTGGTATCTTAGCTCACTACATTTTCCAAGTATCTTGCCCAACACTGCTCCTTGTGCCTGAATAATTAAATACACATGCACACGTGTAATTTGCTATAATTGTCCAGCCCTTGCCCACCTGCACATCCCAGCTGATATACAATGTAGTCTTGATTTGGGTGGTCACTCTGCATGTGAAAGTTTGAAAGGGTTTTAAATCTTCAAAATCAAGTAAAATGACTCAAAATCAAGTAATTTAAGCATGCCAAAGTCAACTTTAATCATATAAAATGTAATTTCCAAACCACAAAATTGTGGCCAGTGAAAATGCTGAGTGGCTAGTTACTTTGGAAAACCACTAGCCAAGGTGGCTGGTGAGCAAAAAAGTTAATGTCAAGCCCTGGTCACAATTACAATTATCTAGTGTCATAATTTGCTATGGTAGGAAATAAACCAATGTGTGTCATGGTCTATAACACTAGTGTGATAAATGTACTAATTATTGTTATTATTATTTTTTATTTTACTTTTTTGAAACCAATGTGATTATATTTCAAATGCACAAGAACCAGATGCAGACCATCAATGACAGAAGCATTTAGTTTTTGTTTACAGTTTGGTGGTGAACTGTCATTCCCCACCAAAGGTTTACTTAATTTTGGCATACATGTTATAAACAAACTAAAAGTTTTGTTTATTTTCCTAAAATGCAGCTGAGTGAAGTTGGCAACCCATTATCATCTACGCTTTAGTCACCTACACAAGTCTAACATAATGAACTGTACTCTTAAATCTGAGTTTTTTCATACTAAGCGCAAACACAAACAAAATAAATAATATAAATTATTTGGGTCTCCTAATCTTTAACAACTTTGTCTGATAACATCCTTACATTTGTGCAAAACTTCCCTTATATTTAAAGTGAGTTTCTTCATCATCTCTATCATCTCTATCACATGTTACATGTCAAGTATGCTCATGCACAAGCACTGTTGTTGACACCAAATGATCAAGAAAGGGAAGAAGAAAAAAAAGAAGAAAAAAAGGCTGGGCATTCTGTCTGAGCTCTGGACCACTTACAGGCACTTAAAACAGATCAACAACACCCAAGGTAGGCAAAGCTCCATCCTGGCACTCTTTCCCTCTTTATACTCAGACCTATAGTCTGTGAGCGACTTTAAATGCATTTACTAAAAATAAAAAGTGAACAGCAATAAGTTCTGGCAATGTTTTGGCAATCTTAAAAAAAGCAGAGTGCATAAATAAACTAATAAATAAAATAAAAATAACTAAATGTATCTATGTATGTATGTGTGCGTGCATATATATATATATATATATATATATATATATATATATATATATATATATATATATATATATATATATATATATATATATATATATATATATATATATATATATATATATATATATATATATATATATATATATATATATATATATATATATATATATACACACACACAAACACACACTATGTCTGGAAGATTAAAACGAATAAAAGGAGTTAGTATAGTGTGTGTGTGTGTGTGTGTGTGTGTGTGTGTGTGTGTGTGTGTGTGTGTGTGTGTGTGTGTGTGTGTGTGTGTGTGTGTGTGTGTGTGTGTGTGTGTGTGTGTGTATATATATATATATATATATATATATATATATATATATATATATATATATATATATATATATATATATATATATATATATATATATATATATATATATATATATATATATATATATACACACACACACAAACACACACTATACTAACTCCTTTTATTCGTTTTAATCTTCCAGACATGGTTTAATTCAAGGTCAGGCCTGTAAACACCCTCTCTGCTGAGGCAATATGAAATCCACCTATTGTGTTACTGCGTGTTAACTGCAGGACTGGGATCAGGATTGAAGCTCTTGCGCCGCTGGAAATATTTCCAGTCTAAACACGTTTGAAGTGATGCAACTGCGAGACATAACACGAAGAAAGTGGCAAGGTTGTTTGTTTGCATTCAAAAGCTTTACAGAGTAAGCAAGTAATGGGGAGGTCTTGGTTACTTTCATCTGAGTTCGAGGAGGACAGCATGAGCATAGCTGAGGGTTATCCTCTAAAGTTAAACTATTGCATTAAATCTTTCAAGAGCCTAAATGAACCTCAAGCAAAACACAGCCACACCCAGTCACCACTAACTACAGGCATGGGCTACCTAATGAGGAGTCTGGCAAAGTGTGGCAGACAAATTGCAGATTTCTACAAATTTATGAACATATGCATGTGTATTTAGTGCTGTAATTCTTTCAGACCTCTCTCTCTCTCTCTCTCTCTGGGGCAAAGAGGCAGGACGTGGGCGGTGCTGAGGTGAAGCAATAATGCAATAACAGACAGCAGACAAACGGCTATCCACCTGTCACTCAAAGTGGCCATGCCCTTCATTATGCAGAACTTTAAGGCTTTATCTCATATTATATCTCATTATAAATAAATTTAAAAAATCACCCCCTCAACAATTGTCATGAAGGGAAAAATTAGCTGTATAGAAACCACAATTTGTACCGGGCTTTTTTTTTTTTTTTTTTTCTCCTGTAAAGTTGGGTCCTTTAACATAGGTTGAGATTGTGCTCCCTTTAGGAGCCTGTCCCTAGTGGCCAGTCGAGGAGTTGCAGTTTCAGTCACTTCCGTATTGGCTTCAAGAGAAATTGGGGGAGGTTGCCGCTTGTGCACAACACACAAGGATGAACCTCATTTGTTCCACTCAATTCATATGGATTTGTTTTACAATCTCTTTATGAAATTTTTGAAGCGTCAAAACATTTCTTAGGCTGTCAATGGACGGACATAATTCTCTCAGATTTCAATAAAACATCTTCATTTATGTTCTGAAGATGAATTAAAGTCTGAACGACATGAGGGTGAGTAAGGGTGCTTTCACACCTGCCTTATTTAGTTCGGTTGAATCGTACTAGAGTTTTTTCCCTCTTTGGTGCCGTAGTTAGCTGCGCTGACATTGTGTGCATGATATTCTTACCTAATAGATCATTGGCAGTATTTTCAGAAGATGAGCATGTCAGAGTTAAGAATAATTAATGCATGCCTCTGCTTGAAGTGACGAGCGATGTGCGCTCCCGTCTGCAGTGCATTAGAACGTTTTTTTCAAGTCATATCAGTGCTTCATTATAGAAAATGTATTGTTTGCATACTGTGGTAAATACACACAACGTAGTAGATTATGGCCAGGGACAAAACTAGCCCGCGCAGTCGTCTCTCCATAGTTGTGCAGTTTGCTGGCTTTTCCTCTTCTGTTGGAATTTTCCCACACATAAATTCTGACCAATCGAAAAGCAGTTTAGGAAATAGGCCATGGCCAATGAGTTTAGTGGATGTTGTCACGTGCCTGTGTTTTGGTTCGTTTTCAACTGGTTCGGACCAAAGCAATCAGTGTGGTGTGAAAAGGAACCAAAAAAAAAAACCCTGAAAAATGCAACAATGTATAATTGTTTGCCCTTGTTTCGGACCAAATGAACCGAACTAGAGATGTGAAACCACCCTAAAAGGCAGATTTTTCTTTATTGTGTGAATTATTTGTATAATTACTGGCCAGATTCTCACTCAAACTTAATAGATTTTAACAGATAATATTTTTCTTGGTATCTTCTCAAAATTGGATTGGACTGGGTAAGACTCCTCAACAGGTCGTATTTGACCACAGGACATGTTTTTGATGCTCCAGGTATAAAGAAAGGAGGGAAGAAAAAGAACGAAAACAAGCTATATTGTTGTTTATCTCATTAGTTTGCTTCACAGCCCAAGGAAAAGCCCTCATGGCAGAGACAATGGAAGAACACACTGTTCTGGGTCATCTGAAATTGTGCTCTCAGCTTTATAGCTTTTGACTGCATCTCAAACTAGCTTCTGAACATCACTTCAGAAAATGTATTTTGAATATCCGACACTAAACCCACTCCAGACCGTGTTATGGCCCTGGATTAGGGAAGGGGGTTGGCGAGGATTGTTCTGTTTGTTCTTAAACTCGGGTCTATGTGCTCGGGATGTTCTAATCTTGAAGACCTGGATGTAAACATCTTGTGATAAATAAAGAGATTAGCAATACACTTCATTATATTGAAGTATGTTTTAGCTCAGAAAAGAAATATAGGCATGTGCATGGTGCTTACAAAACAACAAAAGATGCATTTTATATAATTAAACTAATAAAAATTTGTCATAGTAATTACTATGATAATTAAACTGACCTTAATTTCCATTCTGATTAGATGCTGTCATAAATATTAAAGCAAAAAGCACCTAATCCGTAATGAAAATCAAGCATGTCTCTCATTTCTGTGTGTTATGAAAATGGATGACAATAGGTGCTTTGGATCTACTGTTGTAATCCATGCGTCTGCGAGCTGTGAGCTGTGTTTCAAAAACAACCGCAACTAATGCATACAGTGAAGGGCTTTGGCGAAAATGATAAAAAGGCAAACTCAAATGAAATAAATTAAACAAATAAATAAATAAGTCCCAATCAGTGGAAAGCTTATGAGCAGAGGAGAATGAATAAAGGCATGGGGCTCACAGTAAGCGGGTGCTTTCACAAGGACAAATTTACATTTATAAAGGGATTCTCAACAGGAGTGCACACGCATTGAGGTGCTTGCAAGCGATTTGCTTCCGTCTGATTAATAAAATGAAGAATAAGTCTATTTTCCAGCTTCTTTAACAAGCTACACATCTAAAGCAGAATGAAAGAGAAATGAAACCTATTATAAATGCATAATGCAAAACTATCATCAGGCTGAATGTGAGTCATAGTAACAGGAAAGGTAACTTCATAAGTCAAACGATGAAAAATAGACAATATTTACATAAACGTAGCAATTATTTAAAGTAAACGCAACTTCACATCAACAACTGAAATAAGGTGTGATATTTTTGTTTTAAAAAGGAACGCTGAATATAATCTATTATGGAATGAGTATTTAAAGGGGGGGTGAAACACTCAGTTTCAGTCAGTGTCATGTCAATCTGGAGTACCTATAGAGTAGCATTGCATCCTGCATATCTCCGAAAAGTCTTTATTTTTTTTATAATTATATAAGAAAGATGCGCTGTTCCGAGTCTTTCCGAAAAAAGCCGAGCGGGTGGGGGCGTGTCGTGTGAGCGGAGCTAAATAATTACGTGTGCTCGCTGCTGCTATTGTGTTGAGTGCGTCGTAAAGCTGTGTCATCCCTAACAGCGGGAAAAAAACTTTATTCAAAATAAAAATATGGCTTTTAATCAGATACAGCCATACATCTATGATCCGGAATCAGACCCAGAGGCTGCAGTTGAACAGGAGCAGCAGCAAAAACGACTAGAGCAGGACGTCTCTATGTGGTAGGTTATACACTAACTATATAATATGCTTAGCGGCTTGTGTTATTTACATATTTATACTTGAATTATATCGTCGTATTTTTGTCTTTGAAGGTGTACATGTGGGAAGTGCAGTTGTGCACGTGTGTTTGTGTGTTTACGCGTGGTTTGTGTAACGTTAGACAGTAAGCAGACTGGTTTTGCACGGCAGGTTAAGTTAGTGTTTACATAGAAAGACACGGAATAATAGCGCATTTGAATGAAGAAGCGTGCTTATTTAGTTCAACATATTTCCCCCCTCTTTGTGTATTGTTGTTTGGAGTGCTTTTACAATACACAAACATAAAGTTACACATATAGTGGCCAGCTAAACAAATGTACACGCACTACACATCGCATGCTCCATTGATCAATTAACTATACGTGATCATGTTTGGGCTACTTGATGAGCATAGGCAAAAACACAGACATTTGAAGCAGTCTTACTCACAGCCTGCGGTTCTAACGTTGGGACCTTTATCGTTGGGACTGCTCCATCATTCAGCATTAGGCGATCGGGAAAATCCGGCGTCGAGCTGGGCCTTGTTTATGAAACAGTCGGCACCGAAATGCAGCGAACAGATATAAACATTCGCGCAACTCAGTTGCTGATCCGGAAAAGCAAATTACATCCACTGTTGCCTTAACGCGGGGTTTTGGGGGAATCTGTGCAGGACTGTCTTGGTCCGCCAACCAAAAACACACTTTTTTGGTGACATTGTAATTGTGCACATCACCTGTGCAGCATCCTACAAGCCAGCGCTTTGATGGGCGTAGCCTGTTACTTTCGCTCTCTCCCTCTCTCTCTCTCACGCGCTTCCGGTAGAATTGTCCGTAAGGCCCATACAAGGAAATTCTGCCCCCATTAACGTCAAAGGGGACGCATGATCTCAAAAAACTTGCCGAAACTTATGACTAACCGGAAGTAGTATTTTTGACAAAGAAATACTCCCATCAAACATCCACCTTAACTTTTGAAACTTTGTCTATGTTTAGTATGGGATTCCAAGTCTTTAACAGTGTAAAAAGATCAGTATGCATGAAACAGCATTTCACCCCCCCTTTAAAGAGTAAGTAAATATTTATCTTAAACCACAAAAAATTATTAGAAAGAAAGAAAGAAAGAAAGAAAGAAAGAAAGAAAGAAAGAAAGAAAGAAAGAAAGAAAGAAAGAAAGAAAGAAAGAAAGAAAGAAAGAAAGGTGCAGTAGTTAGAATTACATGATGAAAGGTGGATATTAATTCATGAACTCATAAAAAAAACATACAATCAAAGCTGTCACAACTTTGTAATATGGCATTTTTAAAGAATTAATAATATAAAATGAATAAATGTATTTAAATAAGTAACACTGTCTAAAAAAAATGGCCAAGCAAACACACAAACAAATCCTTGGTTCAAATCTGAGTGGCACGTGGGCTCGAATAAGCACCTCTGGCTGCAATCTATGTGAAGCTGTCCTGAGGGACGATAATACAAACCATAACAACAACAGAAGGAAAGAAAACAAAACAAAACAAAACAAACAAACAAAGCGGGGCTTGTTTCATCAGGAAAAAAGGGAGAAATGGAAAGATTAAAGCCATCACCTATAGCATGTGCCTTGCATAAGAATAACACTGGGAACCAGATGAAAAAGCAAGCCCCGCCGGGGGAAAATAAAATATCCCTGGGATTCCAAACTTCCCACAAAACATCCCTAATTAGTGACAAGCCTGCATCCCATGAGCCTAAAGGAATATTTGCGTTTGATTATTTTGGCATGATATGACAACAAATGGCGATGGAAGGGAGGACTGGGAGGTTAGGAGAGGAGAGACAGGAAAGACAGAGTTGAAAACAAGGCCGTCGGGGCGGCGCGGAGCAGCTTTAGGCTCTCTTCCGAAAGTCATTCTCTCTCCTGCAGATTTACACCCTGCAGTGAAGCACAAGGCCAGAGCAGTCGAACACCTATCTACACCGCAGATAAACACGGCCTGACTCATTTAGCAGCTTGACTGGATCCATCACACCTCTTTTTCTTCCCCTGGCTCTAATATTCCCCACGGTCACGAGAAGCAAAACTGATGATATATTTCTCTCATCTACCTCTCAAAGGCTCAGAGTGATTTAAGATCATTAAACGCTTCCTTCCCTATTCTTCTGTTTTTCCTGGTTCTATTCCCCCTCAGCTAGTTGTTGTAAAGTGGTGCCGGATCCAAGTGCAGAGGCCCGACGCGGTGAGATGAAGAATATGGCAATCATATTTCCTGATTAAAACTCTAATGGATTTTGCTCAGTAGAGGCTGGGTGCGGGCTTTCTAATGCATTGCAGGTGTGATAAGGGAATCACAGAAGCACTTCTGTATCACAGAACGCTAAACTGGATACATTTGGCATGCACTTCTATCCAAAGCTATTTTTTTAGCAAGTATATTCCCAAGGAATAAACCCATATTTCATTTATCATGAAATATTAGTTGACTAATTATCTCTGATTATGTTAATGTCTTATTTAAATGGTAATTATTGCACAACCTGAGTACATTTTTGCTTGTTTTACGGCCAATATGAAGGTGGTGTTAGATTTTATACTGACAACTTCTGGCATGGATGCAGAATTACACAAACAATCAGTTACTGGGGCCCTTTTTGTGAGAGTTTCTGTCATTTATGATTCATGTTTTTCTGCAACCTGTTTTCATGTAGGCAGTCTCGCGTATCCAGACATTCAGACTGACGGCAGAAGGTCTAAACTCCATCGCAGTTTTTATTGGTCAGTGACCGCTGACCGCCCATAAGGACATTTGACTGACTTGTAAAGCAACCAATCACAGTTTTGTTCTGCGTCAGGTTAAGGGGTGTGAAAATGTAAAATCGATGCCCCTGCGTTAGACATGCATCTAAAAAATAATTCATTTAAGAATGTTGAGCAAGTTAACTGCAACAATACAAACTTTGCACACTTTAGAAAATCCCACGTTCAGTTGATTCTGATAAGTGCTCACTTTCACAGTCCTATACACAATAGGTTTCTTCCTCCATGAGGGGGGTTTGGCATCACAAATGATTTGTTTCCAGGTGGACACATACATCTCGTGGTATTCCTGTAACAATTCCAACCAAACAGATGACGACTGTGAAACTCCCGAAGTGTTTGCCATTTTGTGTGCCTTATGCATTAGACCAGGGCTTCCCAATTTTTTCCCATCCAAGGACCCAACTACACAAGTATAATCTATCTCAAGATCCACCAAAATAATTTTAAAGCATGAATGTGGGGTGGGGTGGGAGGAATTAGTTCTCTTTAGAGCAGTTTTTATTTTCCTTGTCATAGTATGAATGACATACAAGTTTAATTGCAATACAAAATTAGTTAACATTATCAATTTTTATAACAAAATCGCATCCTAATAGCTATGAAATACTGTGAGTAACCGAGTACTTTCTGCTGCCTCAACTGATTTAAAACAAATGAAAAAGTAGCCTAATGTAAGTTTCATTCTCACCAAAATTTTGATATAACATTTTTATTTTAATTTTATTTTAATAAAAAAAAAATCCTAATATTTAAGGTTTAATTTCTTCATTTGTACGTGATTTTGTGCAACATTACAGTATAACTGAAAGATATATCAGTTTCATAATTTATTAGGCTTTTAAAAATTACTTTTAATTTAAATGAACTTAAAACAATCCTCACATAAACCCATTATAATGTCACATTTACATGTGGCCTGTCTAACAGGAAATAAATAAACATAATTTGAATAAAGTTAATTCATTCTCATTAACGCCAACGTTCTATCCGTTCCCTTTTTCTTTTATTAACATTAATGACAGATAGCATTAGGGGCTGCTGTTCCTTTAAGATCTGCTGCTGTCGAACCCGGATCTGATGCACTGTCACGAGCATCTTATTTTCTCTCAACTCTTTATGTTCAGTTAAGACGTTATTTAACTCATTTACAATTGCTCTTTGGAGGATTCCAACAAAACTGTCACTTTTATTGTGTTAATATAAGTGTTATCCGTGTTATTGTTTGTTCAAGCGCGGAAGAAAACTGGATTCTGAGTGCACAGTACACTCATATTTAAAAAGTGAGAAAACATAGTAAGTGACCCGCCAAATTGGCTAGTGATTTGACAGAGTTACTGTCCACAGTTTATTTTTACCATTTGGTGGGTTGGGGTGTTAATTTCAAACCCTGTTAATAATGAAGCTGCTCTGAGACTCTGAAAACTGTTATCACAACAAGTCATGCACATGCGCTTTATGAAACACAATGCTGATATATGTATCAAATGAATTGCAGCCTAAAGTAATATAGCGATTTTATATATATATAAAACGTTGTGCAACCCCAGACTAAACTTTGCTTGTGTGTGTGTCATTCACTGAAATGCAATGTTTTAGCACAAATCATACCAGTTTTCATGGTGGGAACTCAAAACGGAAATTGACTCTTGAAAGGCCGTATTTCTGATATTATAAAGATATGGAACAGTAATAAATACTGCGATATACAGTACATACATGGATGTGCTAAAAAAATAAATAAAATAAAAACAAAAACACATTATTCTGAGCCTAGTTCACTGTACTTAACATGTGGCTTTTTGGCAGTCATGCTCGTGACACCAAAAACATAGTTCTCAATGCGGTAAACCACCAGGCCATGACAGTTCATTTGGAGATGTGTTTTTTTCCCAGGGACTGGCTGCCAAACAGTCAGTGTGCTCTGGCCCAGTGCCGCACATAGGAAAAACTCTAAAGCGCCACTTTCTTTGCTCATCCCATCTGTTGGTTTTGGCTCTGGCATCACAAGCAGCCAAACAGATCTAAAGTCAGCCTCAGCAAACAAGACAGTAAGCCTGCCAACCCTGTTCCTCACATCAGCGTTCTTACATCGGCCACTGTTTCTAACCCTACAATAAAAGACTCTAAAGGAAGGGCTGCATACTGCACGTTATTCTCTTGACACATTCGCTGCGTTCATATATGACTCTAGAGAACACTACCCTCTTTTGAAAAGACAGATTCAAGGCAAGAATATATGCCTGAGAATATATACCCAAAATCCTTTTCATTGTCAATAACTATGTGTGACTTGAATCACAAATGGTGTTTAAACTACAAAAAAAGTACTTAAAACAAAATATTAACAATATTATACAGTACAATATATAGTTTGGGGTCAGGACGCATTAAATTGACCAACAGTAAGGACATTTGTTAATGTTACAAATTATTTCTATTTCAATTAAATGTTGAAGAATCCTAAAAAAATAAATAAAAGGTTTCCATAAAAATATTATGTAGCACTACTGTTTTTAACGTTAATAATAAATGTGAGTAATGATGCTGCAAATTCAGCTTTGTCATCACAGTAATAAATTATATTTTAAAATATATACATATATAAAACAATAATTCACAATACTAAAATAATTCACAATACTAAAAACTGGGTAAACCCAGCCTGATCTGCCGGCGATTTGATTTCGCCCGGCAACTTAGTCTGGAAACCCCTACATTCATTCTACTGCTTCTGTTAAACTTTTGCGGGAACCAATCACAGACTTGCTTATCCATCTGGCGCGCTATGGGCGGGTTTAAAATGATGACAGACAGAGAAACGATGGGTAGTTGCCAGTTGATCACGCCTCTTGTGGTGTGATTGGTTGAAGGAGTATCCAATTGCGTACAGACTCATTTGAATAATGCTCGTTGATCATGCCTCTTGTGTATTAGAAAATATAGAGCAGACTCCTCAGACCAATGTTCAATTTTAAATTGAGCTTGGTCTGGTAATAGCCAGACAAATTTTGACTATATTAATGAATGCAACATTGGCAGGCATGATACGTTTTCCAAAAACATAAAAAATCTTAGTGATGCCAAACCTTGATATATACACAGCACATAAAAAACAAAAACAAACAAACAAACAAACAAAAAAACCTTGATATATACATAATGCTGATTTGAATAAAATAATGACGAGATTATGAAGTTAATATGGATATCTGTAATATTAAGAACCAGTCACAGTACATCCAAGTTTTTGCTGCTAAATAACTACAAAGAGAGTAACATAAAGCCATACACAGTGACTCAACATTATGCTCTGAAAAGCAATCACTCGACCTCAATAGTGCAAATTCAAATCACACAAAGCTGAATTAATGAATCTAAAGGGGGCACATTTTTTCAGAATCGTGGATTCACTTATCATGTCTATAACAATACCATACTGTGACAATCTGCAGCGCTATTGTATCTTATTCAGAGACACAGGGGCCCGAAGAACCTCACAGATATTCATTAGATGCTCTGCCCTGAGACACAAAGATATCTAATTATTCACTGTCAACAGCGGACCCCCGGGCTCCCCGCTACATTGCCGTATCGAGCAGTCAAAGTCAAATGAACACAAACAATGAAATTAAAGAGCTGGTCATGAGACAAATGATTGTTTTTAGTCATCCGCATGCACAACAGTCGTGAACAATGAGAGCAGGGCGTAACAGGCTAATTTAATTAGCCAATGCCAGTGAGGCGGAATTGCTCTGAGGGAATAAGTACAAATTTGGGCTGCCAAGAAGCTCTATTTGCTCAGTTTGAACTTGGCAAAAGTTCTGTATTGATTTTAATAAACTGAAGAAAAAAAAACGGTCGACGTGATTAGAGAAATGACTGACAAATCGCAAGAGTTACGTAGAGCTGTGCCAGCTACTAAGTGGTAAACAAACAGACTAGAAAAATAAATAATAAATTAAGCAAATAGCCAAGCATCACCACAAGCTGAAATGTGCTGGCACAGGAAACGACGCCTTGTTGTTCTAATCCGTCGCAGATGACGCGTGTTCTTGCTACCGCAAGGGGCCTCTTATGAAAACACAGATGAGTTTTAGTAGCACATGCCCCAAACCGCAGCAGGCGGCGGGGAACCATCACACACACTGCAATCGGATCAGATCAAATCAGATCGGACACGGGCAGAGGCAATATAGGTGTGACTTACCTTTGAGATGATGTTCAAGCGAGTGAGGTAGATCCGTCAGGCCCGGGCAGGCAGAACATGAGGGAAAACAAAATGAGAAGAAAATGTGGTTAGCAATACTGAAGGCAGAAATGACAAGTTTGTTTTCATCGCGCTGTTGACGTGACATTTCTCTCCCTTTTTTTGCAACCGCGGGGCGGCGAGAGCACGCGCAAATTGACAGTTGAGATATTTGCGTTAGCGAGGGGGATTTTTCTTCTTAAACGTGGATGTTCATCATTATAACTCGAGTAGCTCAATTTCAACACTAGGCTGACTGCCTAGGGCCGATCTGAAGTAATATCTACACTATGACGGAGAGAGAGAAAAACAAGCAAACCATTTGACCAAAGTGATATTTTGGCAACCCATTTTGATTGTGCAGTCCTCTGGTGGTGATATGTTACCTGCCACAGCTGTGCTATAGCATGTCTTTAATGTTTCCTCTGATTTATTGAGCTGTATTAGTGTTTTGACATTTTGACTAGCTTGGCTCACAGATACTAGTTCAAACAGTTACAGACCATCAACAGGACTGGAGCAGAAGCTTAATCACGCGATACTCAGGCACTGACAGCCTGAGAGTTGCCATAGCAGCTGGCTCACACTGCAAAAGTGCCGGGAACGGACCGAGGGATGTCGAGGGGTGATTGGAAGGATATTAGAGAGAGAGAGAGAGAGAGAGAGAGAGAGAGAGAGAGAGAGAGAGAGAGAGAGAGAGAGAGAGAGAGAGAGAGAGAGAGAGAGAGAGAGAGAGAGAGAGAGAGAGAGAGAGAGAGAGAGAGAGAGAGAGAGAGAGAAACCCAACGGATGAGTTTGTAGAACATCAACATTCCTGCCACATTTTTCTACATCCCTGACAATTGACAACAGATGCTGCAGGCAGCGAAAATGCAATCCCAAAATTGGGAGCCCATCTGACTGAGTGCAACGTCTGGCCGTCGCTACACAGTCCATAAAGAGCCAGCCAGATAAGCATTTAACAGGACGCAGATGGAGGAATAATATGCAGTTTTGCTCTTAATTTCCAACCGTTTCCTGCTGCTTTTTCGGTCTGGCAGAAGAGCTGCTTTTCCTTCCCCTCTTGATTCACTCTTGAAAATTCATCCAAATGAAAAAAGGGCCAATTAACTTAACCCACATCGCTTCTTTCAAGGGCAATGATTCTTTCTGTGTTAAAGCATTTTTTTTTTTTTTTTACTGAACTGAGCAAGGGCACCTGGTCATTGCAAGTAACATTTATAAGCAATTCATTTGAAAAATGAATTATAGCTCCTTTGTTATCTGCGTAAATGTGTTTGTCCTTAATAAAAGACAAGTAGGCCATCTATATTTCTAACAGTACACGAATTGAGAAGTTTAGTACAGAACAAGATGACGAAATTATATGACAAAAGAGTCAGATGATGACATGCTTGCCAACTACAGCTATATAAATAGTTTTACAAACACACTAGATGTTTTCCTGTAGAAAACACATGCCGGAACAGGCGTGCACACTTATTTTCTGGCAACATAAACCTCTCTGACAAAAACACAATATGTACTGTCTGACAATAAACAAGTATTACAGACACACACACACACTCTGTAGCTCTCTTTACACTCTGCCTGGGTTCAGAGAAGCTTTCACTTCTGGACAAACGCACAATATAAAAAGATGGCTATGCTTCTCACAGCCTCTCATTCCCCCGAGACAGGAAGTGACATCAGAGACACATTCTGTGATCTCTGTCAGCAGGCAGAGTCACAGAGAGAATAGGAGACTGACAGATAGAGTGATAGAGAGAATGATAGACAGATAGAACAACTGATAAAATAATAAACAGAATGATACACAGACAGACAGATGGAATGGATAAAATGATAGACAGATACAGGCAGACAGATGGGATAGACCGAACAACAGACAGACAGACAGACAGACAGACAGACAGACAGACAGACAGACAGACAGACAGACAGACAGACAGACAGACAGACAGACAGACAGACAGACAGACAGACAGACAGACAGACAGACAGACAGATAGACAGATAGATAGATAGATAGATAGATAGATAGATAGATAGATAGATAGATAGATAGATAGATAGATAGATAGATAGATAGATAGATAGATAGATAGATAGATAGATAGATAGATAGATAGATAGATAGATAGATAGATAGATAGATAGATAGATAGATAGAGTTAGTTTCTGGCTGTGGTTTTGAGGTGGAGTGTGAGCAGATGTCCATGTGCAGTGAGTTCATTATTACAGCACTTACTCTAACAGCTTCTGAACTGTGACCAGAGCCTAGACATTAAACATCCCATCTCACACCATCTGCTTGGACAAACCAGCAAACAGCCAAATATACCAGCCAAACATCCCTCCAAGTTTTGGCTTGTTTTAGAATGATACCAATGATGAATGAAGGATATAGAAATGTTACATCACAGACACAGTCAGGTCATTTCCATAATGATCCAACACAATCTATCAAGAGCAGTGCAAATGAGCATCTGAATGAAAATAAGATGAGCTTTATGAGCTTTAAATAGTGACACAAACATCAGTAAATTGACTAGCGCAAACCTTAGTAAATCACCATGCATGATTCATTTAAATACTCTCCTACCATACATTTTTTGTCTGTAAAAAAGGGAAATAAACTAGGGAAGATAACTTTGTTTTACTCACATTTTCCCCTATTAAATCCAGTCATGCTACAGCTCTTCTGCCCCTCATCTGCCTTGTTTCGGTGGGAAATTGGCATTGAGGCATACCCTCTATGGGGTTTGCGCTGGCGCAAGCTGTTAGAAAATCTAACCCCTAAATATTTCTATTCTTGAAAGAAAGATGAGAATGTAATGTTCTAAAAAGCCACATCCTGTCTATGCATCACACACTACTATATCCTCATGACGGCCATCATTCAGCAAAAGGCAACAGTTGGTTTTACATTCTACAATCTACATTCAATTACTCCGATTTTTGGTCCTAATGACCAGCTGCAGTAGCAGTAACTCATGGGTCTCAACTACCCACAGTCATTAGAGGAGCCGGTGAAGGCTGTGTGGTAATTAGCACAGAGAAGACACAGACAGCCCGCATGACACGACACTGCAACTGCACTGCCGACTCATCCCTCTTTTTAATTAGCAACATTAGCAAGTTAATCCCGTTTCTTTCCCTCACAAGTAGCACTGTGGGTATTTGCCACATGCAGTGAGTAAAATGTGCAAAGACTCAGATCAATAGCACCCAAAAAAAAAATTCAATATGCATACTTCAAATGAGAACCTAAAATATGTACTGAACTTTGGAATGACAGAGTAAGCAAGTATAAGATATGACCACATTATCATGAAATTGTTTCATGAATACTGCTTCAAACTACTGTTGCCGGTTTTGGACAATAATAGTCAAAAAAGCAAACAGACACACTAAATCCATTTGGAATAGTGCACATTGCAGCCTCCTTTTACATACCATTTTCTAACGACAGACGAGATGTCTGTTGAAAAGTTTATTTTTATTTTTTATTATTACTTTTAAGGATATTAATTGATCACGGTTGCATACAAAAACTGATAAAAAAGACATGTATTAGGTTAAAAAATGTTTCTACTTCAAATTAATACATGGTTGTTTTTTGTTTGCTTTCTATTCATCAAAACAATTGTATCAGTTTTAAGATATTACAGTTTTTCTCAATCAATTTGGTACATTTCTCCAAACTCAGGTAAAAGCTCTCAAAACATTCAACACAGTGATCTGTACACTTTGTAATTGTCCTAAACAAATAAAAAAATTCTCTTTAATTTCATACATATTACAAATCAAAAGCATAATTTTCTCAAAACACTGTGCACAAAATTCCTAATGTTATCACAGCAGTTCATACAGCCAACCAAATCTTTAATATATCAGGAAAAACATTTGCAGCTTTTTCATTGATCTTCACAAATATCACAAGCATTTTTGTACCATTTTCAAAACACAACAAACAAAACTTTATGAATTGTAAAATAGTCAGTTGCACACTGTCCCCAGTTAACCCCAAATTGATATCTGACGAGTTAGTATTAAACCCAACTCAGGAAATGCAAATATCCCAATTGTTAGCAGCTATCTCAATTACAAAACCTATTTAAAAATAAATACAAATAATAATAATAATGGAAAGAGGAATAGGTGTAAGAGTGAGAGGTTTTGGAGAGGAAATAAAAAGGGTAATATTGAGAAGGAGAAGAACAGTGGACGAAGTAAAAAGAGATTAGACGACAGGAATAGTTGGTATAGGAAATGAGCATGGAGAGCTGAGGATAGAAGAAGCAAGAAGAGCTGAGGATGTAGGAAGAGGAGTAGAGGGAGAAGAGATGGTAGAGTGGAAGGCAATGGCATTAGTGGAAAGAGCAAGAGTAAAATATCAGAAGACATGGACAGAGGGAAAGGGGAGAACAAAATGTAACAGGAGGGAGGAGAGGTAGAAGGATTGGGTACAGACCGGTTTCAAATGAAATTAGAGCCACCCTAAATGACCATGTCATAAATTATGTATTATGTAATATTTTTTTTTTCTTTTCTTTAAAAAATCTTTTTTACTTTACTCGAGAAGCTGGACAGAAATGTGTGTCCAATATAAACATCGTGCCACAGTCAATGTCCCAGGACAACAAGTGCTGCAATCCACTGGTGTTGTGACACACAACGCTGTCTTGGGGCTGCACAACACAGAAAGGCTCCTATACACTTTTTTAAACACCCTCAATGAAAACCACTTTCCGCAGGGTGATCAGGAGCAAATTGAGTGAAATTGTGTAGTTGTATGGGACAATATCCAATTTCACCTTTCAGCACTGGTGCAAGAGTGGTTTAAGCATCAATCAGATTTCAGGATGATGTTCCTTCCAGCACATTCTCCTCTTGGAGATGAAAATATCACAACCCTAACAACCAAGTAAGTCTTCTTCAAGCAATAGAAGAGTCCTGTGGAGTAGCCGAGGTGCAATAATGGATCCAGCATTCCCACAATGCATGACTCATGCAAATATAATATGCTACGATGTTGATGAAATTATTTGACCAGATGTAATTGAGAGGCAAGATCTATGAAGTTCATTTAGTCAATGATTATATCGATCTATTCATTCGGTCATTTATTGGGAGAAAACTCATTGGTATACAACTAAACTCATAATTAAAGAACTTTGAAGAACACAATTAAAGAACGTTTTTTATCCATGTATTCATGTATCTAGAGCTGCATTTTTTTCATTAAATCAACATAGAAAACACTTTTTACTTTTACGTTTTAATGTTAGTATTTATTTTTGATGAATGCATTAATAGAATAAACTGCAGCGCTTCATTATGCAGTGAATACAGAACTGTTTTTGCCAACATAAGAGTGTGTTTAGTTTGCTGTGTTAATAGTTTTGAGAGCAAATACATTCATTTGGAGAAATGTATAAAATCGACTGTGGAAAAACTGTAAGCATTACAACAGTTTTTAACATTGATAATAATAAGAAATGTTACTTGGGCAGCAAATCAGCTAATTAGAAATATGAGAATGTCATCAGATCAGCAGCACGTCGAAGCAGCTTAGAAGCCTCTCACAAATTCATGTTTGCACCTCTGACTCTCTCCACCTGCTTCATTAACCACTGTTGATATCTGTCTCCTGATTGGCTGTGTTGTGCAAGTGCAGGATATAGTTCACCAACTTACCTCACATGCATCACTGCCATTGTTAATGCTTCATTTAAACATGAAGAAAGCATTCTTAGCACTGAAAAGCTAGCTGAGTGCAGCAACACATTCTGTATTTGGAGCTATAATGCTAATGAATGCATATATTACAACACCTATTCATTGTTGCACTATTAAAGAGAACAATGCATCATGCATGATCATTCATAACACATTACAATGTTGACTGGATCTTATAATACTTATAAGATGCTTTGAAAGATAACCATGAAAAGCAAAAACACGTAGGACCATGTGATATTTCAGTTTTTCTTTTGTAATAAATCAGCAAAAATGTCAACAATTCTGTGTTTTTCTGTCAATATGGGGTGCTGAGTGTACATTAATGAGAAAAAAAAAGAACAAATTATTTTAGCAAATGGCTGCAATAAAACAGAGTGAAATATTTAAGGGGGTCTGGATACTTTCTGTACCCACTGTGTGTGTGTGTGTGTGTGTGTGTGTGTGCTTGTTTTTGTGACATATCAGGACAAAAATGTGTATAATAACATGTGTATGACACAGGTATTACAGAAAATGGTGACATATCAGGACATTACCCCATGTCCCCACTTTTCAAAATGCTTATAAATCATACAGGATGAGTTTTTTTGAAAAAGTAAAAATGCAGAATGTTTCCTGTGATGGGTAGGTTTAGGGGCAGGGGCAGTGTAAGGGGATAGACAATACGGTTTGTACAGTATAAAACACATTAAGCCTATGGAATGTCCCCACAATTCACAAAAACAAACATGTGTGTGCTTGTTTTTGTGTGTGTGTGTGTGTGTGTGTGTGTGTGTGTGTGTGTGTGTGTGTGTGTGTGTGTGTGTGTGTATGTATACACCATATAAATATATATACTATATATAGTTGTATATATATATATATATATATATATATATATATATATATATATATGTATACAACTTTTCTGACCACACAATTTAGCTCCTTTTGTAATCAAGACCACAGAAACATTAGAAAAAGAACAAAAGCCAAGGGACTGAAACAAGGGAGTGAAATCAAACTGATATCAGTCCTGAACTGACTGTCTGATGCTTTTGATATTTACTTCAAAGCCACCGATGCTGAGAGCTGCTTGTGCTTTGTGGGTGGTTGACTCATGCCTTTATTCTTTTACTTTAAAACATAATAAATAAATAATTAATAAGCATTTAATAAATAAAAAAGCACCACATCCATCTGTTAGGAAAGGGTTGACTAATTGGCCCATTGCTCCATGTAAGAAGCTACCTGACTATTAAAAATGATACTTTCAGATTCAGAATCTAAATATGTGCCAGGGGGAGGACAAAAAAAATAATAATCCTGAATGAATCATCAGATATTGGATGAATGAAAGACTTTATGCCAAACTGATGAATTATCCCATTGAGAAGCATCTCTCAGTAATCTTTTACAATCTTTCAGTTTTTCCAAGAGCAAATTGTTTCTTGCTTTGACATATTGTCAGGTGAAATCTAATCAAGGTGCAGGAGAAATATACTGTAATAAAATCTCTCCTGTCAAATCTTAATTTTACACATAAAACAAAAAAGTGTCAAATAAGGGTGAAATGGGTTATGAGTGTGATGCTGAGCTGGAGTATGTGCCATACGCGTGTCACTTCCCTTTGATCTGTGCTCCTATCCTTTGTGAGTTCCTTGACTGTTTTGTACAAAATCTGAATGTCAATGCAGAAAACATAACAATTAATGTTAAAGCAAAGTTGGAAATGTTCTGTCTCTGGGGGCGGGATGACTGTTTTGTTTTATGTTGAGCTGTCAGCAGAGCAAGGCTCTCTCTCTCTCTCTCTCTCTCTCTCTCTCTCTCTCTCTCTCTCTCTCTCTCTCTCTCTCTCTCTCTCTCTCTCTCTAGAAATACACCTTATTAAAATGGAGGGATGAAACGGGGAAGAGTGGAAATGAAAGAGGAGAGGGCCAAGTGGGCTTGAGGGAAAGGGGATATGAAGAAGTTTGGGACGAGAGAGTTACTGAGGACAGAGGAAGACGGAAAAAATTTAAGGAATTAAATTAGAGAGCGATAGGAAAGAAAAATCACCAGGAAGCTGCAGTAGGTTACAGTGTTTCTTCACTGTAAAAACAATAGAAACATATTGACGGTTGGTTACTGCCACATACTGGGTGGTTGCCCTACTCGCTTAATAAACAAACTCCAACTGGTCCAAAACGCAACAGCTCCAGTTCTTACTAGACCCAGAAAGTATGATCATATTAGCCCAGTTCTGTCAACACTGCACTGGCTCCCTATTAAACATCACATACATTTTAAAATCTCCCCGGTACTTAAGCAAGCTCTTAACACATTATACTCCATCACGTCTATTGTGGTCTCAAAACTCTGGCCAGTTGATAATACCTAGAATACCTAAATCAACTGCAGGCGGTCGATCCTTTTCCTATTTAGCACCTAAACTGTCTTCCTAGCATTGTTCGGGAAACAGACACACTCTGTCAGTTTAAATCTAGACTAAAAATTCATCTCTTTACTATGGCATACACATAGAACATTTTTAACTTACATTATTCAAATCAATTGACTGATTTTTCGTCTGCATTAACTAGGTCAGCGGGAACCGGGAACATTTCCCATAAAACCTGATGTACTCGTTACATCATAAAAAGAGTGGCATCTGCACTGATGTTAGTCTCTTTGTTTATCCCGAGGTTTACTGCAGTCGGCCAAATCCAGGCCGTGTCCCGATAGGATGGTGGACCTTCGTCTGGACATGACCAGCGCATCCTGTGTGTCTGCTAATGCTGCGTTCACACTGCATGCGAATGACGAGAATACATTGCGCTATTCGCGCAAAGTTGGACGCGTGAACATTTTGAATCCATTTGCTTCATTTGCGTGTGAAATTCACTTCATTCGCGTGTGACATTCACTACACAACAGACGTGAATTCGCGTCATGGGAGGGGGTTCTGCCAGGCAGCGGAAGTCGGCAGAAGGACTATCCGAATTAAGGCTGCTCTCACCGGGGTTGATGAGCGCTGAGCTCCGGTGATCGCCTGGGTCTCACACCTCCGAAAACACCAGATCAAATTTTCAAATAGGAGCTCTCTTAATAAATAAATTACATATTTGAGCTTTAAACAACTACATTCTTGCCTGAAAAACTATTAAAAATACATTTTATGACACAATAACAGTAGTATTTTTAAATTACTCTGGCATCGGGGTGTCCCCTATGGGTTTCTCATCCGTCACTTCACCACATGACAGCAGTAAGCAGGCTCCTCATTGGTTAACACGGTGCGAATATCCGCCAAAGTTCAGATTTTTCAACTCGAGCGATTTACGTGTTTCGCATCATCCTCAATAAACCCGTCTCCGGGGCAACGACTCTGATCCTTCAAATATTCATATTCTTGTGTAATCGACGTGCTATCCTCAATAAACCAGTCTCTTGCGTGACACCCATAAATGTTGAATATTCCAATCTAATATGATTTCTGACCTGTAAAGTTGTCAGAATAATAATCATACACTGTTTGTTGACAGGCCAGAGGAAAACTGGCACCCCGACTGAGCCTGGTTTCTCCCATGGTTTATTTTTCTCCATCCTGCCCTGGTGGAGTTTTGGTTCCTTGCCACTGTCGCCTTGGCTTGGCTTGCTCAGCTGGGGACACTAAAATTATGATCTAAGTTATTCAACTAAATATACAAATAAAATTAATTAAGTAGGTCTTCTTTTAATTTCTATAAACTATAATACTGATCTGCCAACATTTTCGCTATATGATAATTTAAAATAAGCTGATAACATCACTGTTTTCTCCAGAACGATGGTACTGTGAAGCTGCTTTGCAGCAATCATCATTGTAAAAGCGCTATATAAATAAAGTTAATTGATTGACTGATCGATCGATCGATTAATTATTTATCACAACTAAAAATTCCACATTGGAATAAGAAATGTGTTGTTACAACTTAAAAAAGGTTTGTGCTTGACTTAAAATATTAAGTTTGGTTAACTTCAGTTTATTTGTATTTTTTAATTTTTTTAATTGAACCATCGTTCATCTTCGGAACACAAATGAAGATATTTTTGTTGAAAGCTGATGAGAAAGGCTTCAGACAGGTCTCCATTGGCATTCAGTACATTCCCACTCACAAAACCCATCAAGGCACTAAAAACATCGATACAAAGTCCATCTCACTACAGTGGCTGATGCTACAATGTGACGAAAATAATGCTACAATGCGACGAAAATAGTTATTGTTTGCATAAAAATCAAAATAAATTCCCCCAAGACTTTATCCACCAAGTTATTGACGTGAACTCGACACATACACGAGAATGTGACGCAGCTCCGCCGTTCGGATACATGACCCGAAAGAGGAGGAGCGCTAGCCTGACAAGCTAGAACCACATCAAGATGTTTGGTCTGGTAACTCACCATTGACAGGGCTCAATCCGGGGTCGGGATAAACGGTTGTCTTTCAAACTCCCTCTGCACGCCATACGGTTGTTAAGGCTGATGTCACGTGGCAGCGCTTCCGGGTCCGCTTGGTATCTTGGAAGACCCGGAATACGTGGTATCTTATACCACAAGAAAAACTACAAACGGTGCTAATATACACACACAATGTGGTGTAATACTACAAAAAAAAAGCAATAATCATAACCTTTTTCTCCATACCAAAATTCCAGATGGCCAGACAGTGATTCATCTTTTTTAAATTGTTAAAATATTAATGTATGTGACGCTGTGAGCACAGAGACTGTTGTGTAGACTGTAAGTATTTCAAATGTTAAACTTTTAACCGTTTGATGTTTAATATGAATAAATAGCGCTCATAAACTGGCGTCAATGGCATTCTCAAGTGAAACGAAATGAGGCTTGGACCCAGAAACGGCGTTCCTTACGTCACAACTTAACAAGCGGATAGGAAAGCACTACAACCAACCAGAGCAGTGAAGGTGAAGCAGAGCTCGTTGAAAGATTAAACTTTCACCGCATTCGGTCAGCAAAACTCTGAACACATCTTCCCTTCTTAAGAATGGCTTCAGTGCCGTTATTTGTACTTCTCTCAGAGAAAAGCTTAACTCCAAGTCTTCCAGAGTCGCGTTTTTAGTGCCTTGATGGGTCTAGTGAGTGGGAATGTACTAAATGCCAATGGAGGCCTATCTGAAGCCTTTCTGAGCCATCGGCTTTCAACAAAAATATCTTCATTTGTGTTCCGAAGATGAACGAAGGTCTTACGGGTGTCCAACGACATGAGGGTAAGGAATTAACAAAATAATTTTCATTTTTAGGTGAACTAACCCTTTAAGGGGGCCATGAGGGAATTTCAGTTTCTTTATTTATTAATTTAAGCCTTTAAACGTTCCCCGGTTCCCACCTCCTCTTTCCCGGGTTTTGGCACCAATCTAACACAGTTTAATGGGGCATTGCTGCCAATGCAGGCCTTTCTGAGCGATTGGATTCCAACTAAAATATCTTAATTTGTGTTCTGAAGATGAACAGAGGTCTTACGGGTCTGGACCGGCATGAGAGTGAGTAATTAATGACATAATTTAAATTTTTGGGTGAACTAACCTTTTTAGTAAATAAACAAATTGAAAGTAAAGACCGCTCTCACAGTTCCTCAGCCTCGCTGCTCACCACATGTACATTACAGTTCTATGTTACATCTTATATTTTTAAATGAATTATTGTAGTGTGTGTTACCATAATGGTGTTTTGTGCTTGTGTGCATGACAACGTGCACTTTATATAGTATTTCCCTTCACTTGTGGTCATCATGCGTCTTTCTCTTTACCACCAGTGTTATTATGGTGGATGTCAGTATGATAAAAGTATAAACAGATATATAAAACAGATATGTGTGTTAGGTCCGAGTATGATACTGTATGCAGGTCGTCTCAGCCGCCAGTGGAGTAAATTAATTGCCTTTTGTCTTTTTCTGAACTCCACATACTCACAATGCCTTCCCCACCTACCTGCTCTAAATAGAACAGCCTAAAAACATCGGGGTGTTGCTGACTAGCAAGTAAAAACTATGCAGCATGTGTCGCTGACTATGTAGCGCTACTGGTTTTCTTTATTCTCTTTGGCATCAGTGGCTCTCTGCTGTTTAAATTAGATTCAAGCCATATGGACCTGAGATTACATAACTGCAGCAAGTATAGACACATTTCCAAACATAAGTCATACAAAGAAAGCCGATTTATATAAAACGATTTAATCCAGGAACTCAAGTCCCATTGACATTGACACCTCAGCTCCTAAATCCTCACACTCTTTTAGCATTATGATTTGAAAGTTATCATCCACAGAGAGGGAGATTTTAACGTCTCATCACCTCACTTGCTCTCTGAGCCCAGCTCTAATAAAAAAACATAAAAATTAAAATAGTGCTTCACATATATAATACATGAGCCCACTTACTTACTATTCAAAATCAAATTTCAAATAATGCTAATTTGACATGTCCTGAGGCTGTTTTACATTAGCCTAGAGCCTTAACAGCATTGTGATTTGCTGACTCCCATAACTTACCACCAGATTTGTCCTCAAAAGCCCAAGTTAAGCATGTTTGTCGTTTGAAAGGCAGCCCATTTTACAGCTGTTTACATCCTTATACTTCTTTTCACCTTTCTATGTCTCAAAGAACAAAAGCATCTATCAGAAGGTGCATGGGACCAAAGAAGCCTGACCTCTCTTAAACATTCATCAATCATCATTACCAGACTAACTAAGCAGGCCATCTCGGCTTAATTAAAAGGTAATGTGCCAACAAGCTTAAAACGGACAAGAACCATGTATCTATCCATCCATCCATCCATCCATCCATCCATCCATCCATCCATCCATCCATCATGAATTCATTGAAAGAGACAGCAAAATATTTGCATTTGATTAAATAGCTGGGTACCTGATGTGTATTTTTATGCACTCTTTATCTGTTGCATAAGAAATTATTGTACAACAATGCCTCAAATGAACCTTCCCTTATGTAAATGTACCATGGTAACCATAGCCTCGGCCAAAAATACCACATTACCACAGATTTATTGCATCATTTTGGCGGAAACTGTACCATCGTGAATCACAAAGGTCCCATTTTGTATTTGATAGATCATGATCTTGCGGGTCTGCTCCAAAATCATTATGAATAATGAGAGTCGCAGCCACATAAAAATGCTAACACGCCTGTTTATGAAGATACATTCATTAGAACCCGATAGGGAGTAGCTTGGAAAAAATCCTGAGAAATATTACATCACATAACACATGAGAATACATTCTAATCCACTGAGCCTTGCGCACCTCATAATCTCATAATGCTAAAAGTACCATTTCCTCATTACAACCCTTAAAGCATCTAGGAAGCAAAAAAATAGAGATCCAGACACAAAAAGGGACCAATGTTTACCACTGCCCAAGGTTATACATGGGGCTAAAGCTTCAGCTGGAACCTGGCAGCACCATTCTTCAGACATATCCCAGAACGCTCATTCAAAAGGTCACTCATTTACCATGCTCACAAGAACAGAGCTCTCAGCACTGCGCCGAAGCCATTTTATTGACGACTGGAGAACCACTGCCATCTCCTCTCAGGGTTAAACATTAAAAAGAATGCTACGCAGACATTAAAATAGCCTTTGTTACCGAGGGAAGCTTATGGGGCAAATTTAACAGTGATCAGTTAGCTTTGTGGTGTCGCTTGCCACGGTATATAATTCATGACCTCTGCTGGAGTTGAGTCCAAACGCTAATTAGCCTCTTATCACTGTTACAACACTGAGACAATGGCAGCCATTTTAGCTCCATTCAGAGAAGTGCTTCTCGTGTATCGAGCCATGATTTTCTCTGAATGGAAGGCCATTAGCAGTGTAGCTGTAGACATAAGACACAACTCAACTGTGCTGACAGCCAGACATGCATCTCTAGATAGTAACATATGAATGCTGGACCTGAAGGGAGACATGGCTAATGACACGGTGTCTGTAACACAATAGGGTTTGAATAAATGCTACAGAGAAAGTGATGGTACTGATAGGTTTCACTATTTACAGTGGTCCCAAAAAAGTATTTGGACACTTTAAGGGTGCTTTCACACTAGCACTTTTGGCGCACCCCGAACCGTACCCGAGTCTGCTTAAAAAGGTGGTCTTGGGTGTTTCAAGGGAACTCTGGTACGGTTCGCTGCTGATGTGAACGCAATCGTACTAAATCGCAGAAGTGAACCGATATTAATGACATGATTTGATAAAAATGTGCGTTTCACTCATTTAACTGATGAGCGTCACTGACATATTGCAAGCAGAGAGCTGTAGATCTCATTTCTGCGCCTCTTCAGCATTTTTTAAAACATTTGCAGTGCATTCGCGGCAGATAGACGCAAGTGCCATTACGTACTGAAGCTTTGGTAACAAAACCAACGGTTCAAAAACAAAAATATAAAAGTGATGGGAGCAACGTTATGCATTTTGCCGCCTTCACGCTTGCTGTCGTTACTAAGCAACAGGGTAAACAGCTGCTGTTTTGATGACGCAAACGAACCCTGGTTCGGATGCAAATAATATAATATGAACACAGTCCAGTGGGGCAGGGGGAGCAATCAAACTCTGGTTCGGCCCAGGCAATCGAACAAAGTGTGAAAGCACCCTTAGATGCTTAAGTAACACTTTATTAGAAAACACATTAGATACATAAAGTATTAGAAAACACAATACAAAATACAAAAGTGACACACACACACACACACACACACACACACACACACACACACACACACACACACACACACACACACACACACACACACATATATATTGCTCATATCCCCATCACACTTAAAATGAACTTTCCGCACTGAAATAATAATGTTTTTTGCATCTAAAACTCCAACATGCGGTTTTATATTCTAAAGATGAATCTTTGGAATTAACACAAACACTCTCCTGCAGGGTAAAATATGTCATCTTGAAAGAACATTACTTTTATAAGGACAGCAAGAACATCTTCCCCTGCAGCGCCTCTATTATCACTCCTGGCAGAACGAACCTGAATACCGTCCTGTCCGTGACAGGGACAAAATAGGAACTTGAAAATTAGAGGAATATGTGACTCAGCAAATTTGTTGACGTGATGCTTCTCCACTGTATATCATCACTGTACGGAATCAATTTTGCCGCAGATCAGGATTGGAGCAGCTTTGTGAGAGGAGCAGAAGAAGGGCTGGTGGGCCGTGGAACATTCCAAGCTGTCATCCGCTAGAAGATTTAAGCCTTAAAAAGTGGTGGTATTGTCAGCGATGATGGCTATGAGCCAAACGCTAACTTAATCCTGACAGTAAAATGCTGTCATGCTGTCTACGAGAATGCAGAATGCTTGCCACTGATTTGAAGCACATTTGGTATGCGATTGTGGACATCATCTTAAGAATAACTCCAAATTAATGTGTGCACTCTGTTGCTTTTCTACAAGAACAAATATGACAATCCTACTTGAGTAACATTCTAAATGTGCCGATTATAAAGCCTAGTAAATGGAGTAAAAATAAGCATTAATCGGCTGATTGACTAACTACTGTACATGAGCAGGGCTCCAGACTGCGACCAAATGGAGACATTTTTCAACCCTTTTTCCTGCTGGTGCGACTAGATTTTATTAGAGGTCGCACTGGTGCGACCACCACAGTGCCCAACTAATAAGAGCTGCCATTTTTGTCATATATGATAAATATCAAACGAAGCGGAAACTAAATGAAAGCAGAACAGAACCGCACTGCTCGTTTTATCTGCGCTGCACGGACCGCTTATCAGCTCGTTTTTTTTTTTTTTTTTTTACATTATTCATCTCAGGGTTCGTACAACCTTTTGAGAGTCAAATTCAAGCACTTTTAAGGGCTTTCAATTGCTTCACTTATTTTTCAGCACTTAAAAGCTCTAAATTATCAAATTGTAATATTATGTTAATGTGATGATTTGTAAAACTAAGTATAAAGTTAGCCTATAGGTATATGTATATTTTAGTCTGAAGCCCTGATGAGTCTAATCAAGAGTGTAATTAACTAAATATGTTTCATTCTTTTCATCTGAACGACATGTTCTTTAGTGTGGACATATTTCACATTCTGACAGCAAAATTGAATATGCAATGTAGATACTTTTCCTCCATTTGTTAAAGTGAAATAGGGTAGAATAAACAAAAGCAAAAATGGAATTTGTTGCTCCATCTGAGCAGCAAGATGAAACATTATATTACAAGGTTTATTTTAAATTGTGAAATAATACTATCTTGAAAAAAATGCACACAGAAATCTTAACATCATGCTTCAATGAAGCCTGAAAGAAGATACATTGCTTTCAAAATAGTCATTTGAAAAAGGTACTCAAACCGTATGTCATGCTATTTATACCACATTAGCAAGCAGAAAAGACAATGAAAGCAAAAATTAACCTTATGATATCCAAAACACTGTTATCCAATGTCAAAACATGGATAACAGCTCCTGGTTTGAATTCTCTGGTTTTTTCGGACACACAATGGACAAGGCTCCAAAAACCAGGTCTACAAATGATATGCATTTGAATCTAAAACACAAACAGATGGTGTCTTTCAGTGAATCGATTGCGGTGCCCATCCTAGAAAAACTTGAATGTGTTTACAATGTATCTTCATTTTATTGTGAAAACTGTTTTATTACCAAAAAAAAAAAAAAAAAAAAAAACTTTTGAGGAAAGCAAACCAATCAGCTTTCTTTTGTAGATGTATATACAGTTTCATCTTAATCTTCCACTTCTGACAGTATAACTGCAAGCAAGAACGCTTCACTCTTATTGTGAGCTCAACTTATTGTTAACTTGTTCAAGGACACTGAACAATTATATTTCCTCAGCTTTCATATGTAGTATACAATATACGTTACAAACATTTTCTGACCCTAAAGCTACAAGACATGTATATGGCTCAGATAGGCAAATCTGCACTTTAAAAGAGCAATCGACTGGATCTGCAATAAAAGTAGCCACATAGCTGAAGAGGCTGTTGTTTTTTGCGTAGGTGACTGAGTGTCATTTGGGGTTAATTGATGTTGTATCAGTGATGTCCAGTACTCCCATTCACCATTAGGATAGGGGGCAAACTATGTACTTGCTAGGCCTTTGAAACAATTATGAAACTCGGTAAGACTTAAATCCACAGGTCAATAAATGTATTTTTCAAATACTGCCATACCTGTGCATAGCTGAAACAATACAAATCTATTCAATGGATTGTATTGTCTACAAATCTATTCAATGGACATGAAAAGCGTTACACTGTTAAAAAAATAAAATAAAAATTCTAGTGAGTGATCACATCTAAATTTTTCAGTTGGCCAAATTTAAATTTAAATTGCACCAATTCACAGAAATGTATGTTGGCAAACTGAAAAACATATTCAGTCACTAGAAAATTTTCAGTTGGGGCCTGTTTTTTTTTTTTTTTTACAGTGTATAGTATATTAGTGCTACAGAGGGGACCTCTATTAATTGCATACAGTGCCTTGCGAAAGTATTCGGCCCCCTTGAACTTTGCGACCTTTTGCCACATTTCAGGCTTCAAACATAAAGATATAAAACTGTAATTTTTGTGAAGAATCAACAACAAGTGGGACACAATCATGAAGTGGAACAAAATGTATTGGATACTTCAAACTTTTTTAACAAATCAAAAACTGAAACATTGGGAGTGCAAAATTATTCGGCCCCTTTACTTTCAATGCAGCAAACTCTCTCCAGAAGTTCAGTGAGGATCTCTGAATGATCCAATGTTGACCTAAATGAATAATGATGATAAATAGAATCCACCTGTGTCATCACACAATGAAGCACAATGGCATAATCAAGTCTCCGTATAAATGCACCTGCACTGTGATAGGCTCAGAGGTCCGTTTAAAGCACAGAGAGCATCATGAAGAACAAGGAAAACACCAGGCAGGTCCGAGATACTGTTGTGGGGAAGTTTAAAGCAGGATTTGGATACAAAAAGATTTCCCATGCTTTAAACATCCCAAGGAGCACTGTACAAGCGATAATATTGAAATGGAAGGAGTGTCAGACCACTGCAAATCTACCAAGACCAGGCCGTCCCTCTAAACTTTCAGCTCATACAAGGATTCCATTTCTTAAAGATATCCATAAAAAGTGTAGTTTAAAGTTTGCCACAAGCCACCTGGGAGACACACCAAACATGTGGAAGAAGGTGCTCTGGTCAGATGAAACCAAAATTGAACTTTTTGGCAACAATGCAAAACGTTATGTTTGGTGTAAAAGCAACACAGCTCATCACCCTGAACACACCATCCCCACTGTCAAACATGGTAGTGGCAGCATCATGGTTTGGGCCTGCTTTTCTTCAGCAGGGACAGGGAGATGGATAAAATTGATGGGAAGATGGATGGAGCCAAATACAGGACCATTCTGGAAGAAAACCTGATGGGGTCTGCAAAAGACCTGAGACTGGGACGGAGATTTGTCTTCCAACAAGACAATGATCCAAAACATAAAGCAAAATCTACAATGGGATGGTTCAAAAATAAACATATCCAGGTGTTAGAATGGCCAAGTCAAAGTCCAGACCTGAATCCATACGAGAATCTGTGGAAAGAACTGAAAACTGCTGTTCACAAATGCTCTCCAACCAACCTCACTGAGCTCGAGCTGTTCTGCAAGGACGAATGGGCTAACATTTCAGTCTCTTGATGTGCAAAACTGATAGAGACATACCCCAAGCGACTTACAGCTGTAATCGCAGCAAAAGGTGGCGCTACAAAGTATTAACTTAAGGGGGCTGAATAATTTTGCATGCCCAATGATGTTCATGATTGTGTCCCACTTGTTGTTGTTTCTTCACAAAAAATTACAGTTTTATATTATTATGTTTGAAGCCTGAAATGTGGCAAAAGGTCGCAAAGTTCAAGGGGGCCGGATACTTTCGCAAGGCACTTTACCATTCTTTACAATGATTATAATTGTATAACACAACAATAAATAATCCACATTAACTCCAACTAACAGTAATTAACTCTCTTTAATATTGCAAAAATCATGTAGAGCAAGGGCTCTCAACGTATCAGTCGTTGGTCTAACTTAAAATTATGAAATAAATACATTACTATTGCACAGTACAATGTATTATTACAATATCCAAATACGGTTTTACTGGTCTATTTACAACCCTAGAAATTGTCTCTAGAATGAAATGGTCTGTTTTTGCCTTATTTGGAAGGGCCATGAATAATAATGTTGAGCTCTGCTCTGATTGGCTCATTTCAGTTGCTCACACAAGTGCAGTTATTCAGCAAACACAATCGCAAACGGCGAATCGCAAACAGACAAAATCCTGATAGAACACAGACCGACTGAATGACACTTTAAACAAAAAATCTCAAATGGAGATGACTTCAATGCAGCTTACACTGCATAAGAGAGAGAGAGAGAGAGAGAGAGAGAGAGAGAGAGAGAGAGAGAGAGAGAGAGAGAGAGAGAGAGAGAGAGAGAGAGAGAGAGAGAGAGAGAGAGAGAGAGAGGAGGATATGCATGGAGAGAGATGCACGTGGTTCCCATATTTCACATGTTTATGGAAAACACCGGCTAGAATACATATTCTTTTAATAGAAAAGCTCTGATTGGGGGATTTAAATAACTGAAATCTGGCAATCAAATGATCGTGTGACACTGATGGCTGCTGAAAACTCAACTTGGATTCAAATTAAACAACTGTTATTTTAATTAAATTGTAATAATATTTTAAAATATTACTTTTTTTTCTGTGTTTTTATCAAAGAAATGCAGCCTAGGTGACATAAAAATAAAAAAAAACCAATAATAATCTTACCGATTCCAAACCTTTGAACATTAGTGTGTATTCTGTGTATTTTATAAAAATAAAATAAAAACTCCTGCACCGCAAAAAGCACACAAGCCTCTCCTTTCCCTTACACCTAATAAAAATAGCACGAAAGACAGACAAATACTAGGTTGTGCTCTATGGGAAGCAATTACCAAAACAAAGAATATGAGCACAGCAGGAACATAAGGATCACTGTTGCTTAGAAACAAGCTTTTGCAAAACAGATATCAGATTAAGAGGCAGCTGGGTAAGTCCTGCTTAAAACGCTCTCGGCGGCGTCCTCTTCGTACTCGTGTTGAATCAGGGAATTAGGCGACTGAGGCTGCTCGGTGCAGATGTGAAGAGCCAAGCTTTGTTTCTTTCTTCTCCTAACTGCCCAGCTTGAGTCCTCATAAACCCAATGCTCGGTACACAACCCTTTCCATCCCGGGGTGTCGTTGCAACGCAATCCTATTGACAACGCAATTACGGACTCTCCTTAGCTAGGTGGGTCCTTTTCAAGTTATGCCTGAAACATATGCTCAGCTTGCAAGAGAAAGAAACCAGCTCTTAACATGACAAGACCCCAAGGTCCAATGAAGTGGATGACCCGTGGGGTATGTTTTTATTCTTAATCAGCGCACAATGGAAAATAAGCCTCATTTGTATCACTCCTAACTCCTCATAAGCCCAAGTCAAGTTAAAAATGCCGTACAATTTTTATACCGCAGGAACATTGTGCCGACAAGCCAAAAGCTACGTGTTTCAGATGAAAGGTCATGTTTTCTAAAGTAGAAGCACAATGGCAAAATCCATTTCCCTACAAATGAGTCATTAACATTTGGCTGGTTTTACGCTCCACTTTCCCTGGGCCGCACTGCGCTCGCGACCAAGAAATTGATCTTAATCCATCTCTGAATGGAGAATCTCCATCAGTACGGCAGATTACATTAGTTAAATGTATTCTAATTTCAAAAGAAATCCAGACAATAACCCAGAGAACTGACCGTGCAATGAACTCAGAGGTGAGGACATTTATCACCGGTAATTACTAATGACCCTGAGATTAACCTTTCTTATACTACACAAGACCAGGTAATGATCATTTTACAAGGATTTTCTGGTCAAGGTGTTACTGTGTAAAACAGTGTATGATCAATCATAATACGCTACCTTTTAAGCATGACTGCCATGTAAAGTGGATCGTTTTTCCACTTAAATAAGCATAATGAAGATTTACTCTTTTGAATTCATATGTTTTCAATGAGCAGTTTCTCATCTAAGTACCATCAATGGGCTAATACCAGTGGCATTCCTATTCAGTAGATTTCCTCATCATACTGTATAGTATGTCTCAATGGGAGAAACCATAAAAATAAACTCCCAGTCATATCGGTTTTCTTTTCACAATATCTAATAAAGTGAACATTTTGTCATGTTCCCAGGTGCTATGCAATTTTAACATATTTTAAAGAAATACATCATTAAAAATGAATATATTTATTTTATTATCATTGCTTTTATTATTGTAAGGGTGGTTCGCCTACAGTGGTTCAGGCTGCAGGGCTGCTGAATGATTGAAGAAATGTTATCAGCAAGATGGTAGAAAACTATATTTCTCATTTATTACCACCCACTGCTACCTATACTAACAACGGAAATTAGTGCAGTTACAATAGCAAAATATGTGGGAGAGTGATGATATTGTATTGCAATAGGTAGCACATCAAAGTTAATACCACATCAAAAATACTTAGCACGGTATTTGTAATTGAAAGGATTTAATAACAATATGAGATTATGGTTATATAAGTAAAATTGTTACAAAATAGATGTATGAGACTATAATAACTTATACCATCAATCTTACCCAGCAGAAAATTACCAGTACATTTTCCGGTATTATTTTTTTACACTACAGCGAAAAGAGGAGCCAGAGAGCAGGCCCTTAATAAGAGAGAGCCAGAGAATCAAGAAGATAAAGAAAGAACAAGAGACAATAGCAACAGTTAAAATTTTTCTTTTATCCCTCCCTTGGCCATGTGAGATATTCAAACTGACCAATCAGATCATTACAACTTCCCCCACTGTACTAAAGGTGTGACACATTTTGGCCCACAGGCCTTGAGGACTATCAACACCTATGTCTTTAGAAAATCCAAATGGCCCTTGTGGTAAGAAAGAGTGGGTTGAAACAGTAAAGCAAATATCTTTGTACATTTTCAAATATGTTTGATTATTTTCAATCCTATATTATCATTATATGCATTTATTATATACAGAATAAAACAAAGCTTTTAAGCACTGATTGAGTTTAAGTAGCTGATCTTGAACAATCATATTTCTGGAAGTCTGGATTTGCCTACCTTCCACAAAAACAATTCTTTAAGGGTCCATAACAGGAATGACCCACCATAATCAAAAGTCTTAAGGTGCGTGTCTACACAGATTTCCACCTAAAATAGGCAAACGATTGTGAGGCAGTAGAAGCCTCCCGTTACTGAAGTCAGCTGATGAATTTGACATTACCAATATGGTGAGCGAGCCCAGCAGAGCATTTATCGATCAGGGGTTAGAGAAATGGAGCAGAGCAATACATGCACTTTGCTAATAGGCCTTTACTTATTCATTTTGAAAAGCAGAGAGGTGGAGGCAGTGAATCTGACAAGCACAGTACAGCAGAAGTAAACATGAAGTAAAATGCCTAAGGAGGCTACTGTAGCCATTATTCAAATCTAAAGAAAGGGACATATGGTTTAACTGCTGTAATACAAACACGTACGCTTTAAAGGAATGCTGCAGGTTTAAAAACAGCAAAGCTCTATCAGCTGTCAGATGGTTTTAAATGTACTTACAATGGAAGTTAACATGGCACCACAGCCGATAGTAGTGTTTAAAACTGTATTCACAAAACCTACATTTAAATGTTACTACTCTTAACTGTGCAACATTATTTCCAGTATTTGAGACCTCTTTTTAATAAGCATATAAAGCCAATATAAATACTTTTGCATTTTATAACGCCTCGCTTTTATGTGCTACTTTAAGTGCATTTTTGTAACCAGGATTTGTATTTAATAAATAAATAACAGCTGTCGATGGAGGTTAACTTGTACTGAACTCAGAACATTCCTTTAAAGTGCAGTAAGCAGTGTTTTTCACGCAAAATTTCCTTTAAGCACAAGATCTATAACACACCTGAAGACGTCTGGCCTCACCCCTTTAGGATTCTGACTAATAACACGTTTAATAAGTTTAGGTATTTCCTGTGAGTGGAGTGACTGTGGGGTGAAATATAAGACCAAATGTTGAGCAGCAAAGTCAAGACAGCGGAGTCCAAACTACTCCCTGAAATCATTACAACAATCCCAGATGTATACAGAAACACATCTGAGAAAGACTGCAGGATTAACTTCTGAGAACTCATTTAAACTAACCATAACATCCTCTGGCAATTTTTCCTCAGTCATTTGGTGAGAGGGGTTTGTTCTTCAGATAACTCCATCCATACATGGACATGCTCTCATCCACAGCTTTTATACAGATGCACTCATTATTTTATTTTTTTCCTAATTATTAAGTTTCATCCCTAAAGATATGAATAGTACTTATTTTATTTATTATAACTGTTGCTGATTTTTTCACAAACAACAACTGGCTGGTCAATTTGAATGCGCATTAGAGTAAAAGTGAAAAGGCTATTTGGGGGCGGGGGGGCTGGTCTCTATATTATATAAAATGTATTATATTTAATATAGATAATTGTTTCCCCTCTAAATAGCCTTTTCACTTTAACTCTGTAATGTGCATTCAAATTGACCAGCCAGTTGTTAGAAAGTTAGGACTTCCAATCCCACAGGTGCCATACTAAGCATTATGATTTGACCGAGTGGCTTTTCTTCTTCCCTTAGTGTCACTAGGGGAAAGGAATCTGCCGACATGTGCGTGAAAGTACCACAGCTGCTGTGAGGATTGTACAGAGCAAAGGGGGGAAAAATGCAACAATAAGAGGAAAGCAATCCTTCCCAACATGGTGACATATGTTAGACTGGTAAAATGACTAGACAATTTGCCCATGAATAGAGTCATGCTGACCAGTACATCCTCATCGGATCAAAAGCAAAGACCAAGCAAAAGGTTACCCCCTTCTGACTCCTGACATGGCTAGAGAAAGGATGACTTCCCCAGTCCATACAACCCCTATTGTCCCGCTCTGTGAGGTCAATGAGGAACAACTGAACGGCAGGGATCAGTAATCAATAACCTCTCGCTTTTCCTGCAGTCATGCGCTGCTTCCAACACGAGGCCTCCATCTTGTCTCTCAATGGTGACTTCTTTGGAGATCATTGTTATTGTAAATTTACAACGGCTGAACCCACCTCCTGGGTCCACTGGGACGATCAGTAATGTAGATTTGTCCATAGAGGGACATTTGCTGTGGACATCCTCCATTGCTTCCAGTAGATTTAACAGTCAGCAAGAGGAAGATAATGATCTGTGCTCATGTTATTAAACCCATCTGTTTATTTCAAATAACGTGCTCCTATACATTGACCTCTCTCATGCAGGTACAGACAGGGCATTGAGATGAGGAATTAGGCAATACTATTATGACTTCTTACAGTAGTAAAGGCAAGAGGTAGAACATGTTTGTAGATCTTCACTCATCTATGGGTTAATAAAGCCCACATTGAGGGATCAATTATGTCCGTATAATAGCTGTAGACCAATCTCTTCCATGTGGCTGAGCACAGGAAACTGCCTGGAGTTTCCCCTGCAGAGTGACTGATAGGTCGAAGACTTGATTGAGTGACCCATGGGAGAGAGCAGCTGAGAACATGGTCTGACATCAGCTCCACTAGATCTGGATCCTCTTCATTGTGGAGGGTAAAAACAACAGTGTAAATTGAGGCAAATCCACCCGGAAAGCTCTAGAAAATCCCCACACACTAAAACACCCTTATTTATCCACGCATCTAGTCGCAATGCACTGTTGTAACTCAGAATTGACTGAATTTTAATCTTTTATTTTTTCCATTTCTCAGACCAAGAATAATTTTTGTTCTCATTTGAGAGCTACCAACAACTACCAGCCCCCACAGGACTTCACCCACTGCTTCATATTTATTTGAAAGTCAAATATGTAATTGAAAATCAAAAATGAGGTGCAATCAACATCTGTTTCCCCCTTTCTCTCCTTCCATTACTCTGCTGTAAATAACACTGGAGATTTTATTTTTGTATGTGGAGTATTTTGTATTTTGCTGTTATAATTCTAAAATGATTATACATATTACATCCTCATAATGACAAGAGGACACTTTCCATAGGACTTTTTTTATTTTTTTCATACTACATTAGCTGTAACACATGTGACTTGTATGAGAGTAAAGGAACTACTTTCTGCTTTTCTGCTCTCATTTTTGATGGAGATGTCACATCCAGATCTCTCCATCTGTCTCTCACACTGGGCACCTTCAGCAGCATGTGATCTCAATGAACTCCAAGCCTGCAGGCATTTCATTAACCACCCGGCAATATCCCCAAATGAACACTGAAAATGAAGAAGCTAATCAAACACAAAATCTACAGTGGGGTCCAGAAGTCTGAGACTACATTGAAAATCAGCTTTAATTCTTTTCTTTAAACTTAAAGGACAACTTCGGTAATTTTTTAAGTTTATCTTGATTGTCATATCTTTGTGAGTACAGTCTATAGAAAAAACAACAACAACCGGATTGATGCTTGCAACACAGAGTTATTAAACTTAATGCCCAGAGCCCCCCCTCAGCTAAAACGGCAGCTTTGGGGGCATATCGTAAAGGGTGTCTTTGTGCCTCTTAACAGACACAAAATGCAATTAAAATGTCTGTCCAACATGAACAGGGCCCTTACATGACAACGAGATATGTTTAGCAACTTAGCCATTGTTTAAATTCACCTGTTTTAGGCGGCTAGCTGTGTCTCGCTGAAGTCCCGTGGGAACGCAGCAGTAGACGGAAAAAACGCAGACCAGTCCAGAGCGTTGTGTGTGTAAAGCAAGATTATTTTAAATTACTGCACATCTTTCCTTAAGCCGTGTGTGCCAAAATGAAAGGATAAAGTTTACATTACCTCCACAGTGGTTGACCCGTTTTTAACCACGGAATGGCATTATTCTTCAACCGGCCCGGCTGTATTGTGTCTGTGTAAGTTAGTCAAGTGTTCGCGGCAAATTTTCATAATTCGGAAAGGCACAAACGCAAACAATCTCTTCTTCACTCGTGAGCCCGATCAGATCATCACTCTAGTGATGTTCGGTTCACGAACGAATCGTTCTTTTTAACTGGTTCTTTTTAGTGAACCGGGCGAACCAGTTCACTAAATCGGACTGAATCGTTCTAAATGGTTCGCGTCTCAAATCAGCGCTGATCACACAAGTTACTTTAGTTACTCACTTTCTGACATTAGTGACAGTCCCTCCGAATATAAATAAAGTAATGTCTTGAATTATATGTTGTAACTCTAACCGTTCACTGAACTGAGTCATGTTTTGCTGAGAGATCTGATGAACTCACGAGCCGCTGATACCGAGCATTCGCGAGTAACTGAACGAGCAGCGGTCGATCAGCAGTACAGAATCGAAAACTGTTTCTCTCGGACACGTTCAATACTGAGGACCGACGAGCCGATGAGCAGGGCCTCTTCATAAACACGATGCTTTTCTTGACTGGACTATTTTTCCGGCTACAACAGCGTTCCGACGGGACTTCAGTGCGAGACACAGCTAGCCGCCTAAAACAGGTGAATTTAAACAATGGCTAATTGGCTAAACGCATCTGTATCATTTCATCATAATTTATCTGTATAAGTTGTAAAGCATGTATATTATTTACATACAATATCCCCTATTGTAATTAGGATATATATATATATATATATATATATATATATATAAACTATTATTTTCCTGTTAATTCAGTGAAATGTGGGGAAATATGAGGATTAAAGAATACTTATATCCAATGGCTTTATTTTGAATGAGCAATCCAGGCATTTATATCATTGGTCGGACTCTGTGTGCACATTTTTTTTCTTTTTTCTTTTTAGTATGTCATGTAAGATATACCCTTACATTAGTGCTATTTTTTTATTAAATTGGACAATGCAAAAATGGAAACATTCTCACTAGTGGCTACAGACATTTGAATTGCATCATATATAAAATGAATGGTAGTAAGATGCAGTTTCATAAAAAAAAAAAAAAAAAAATAAAAAAAAGTGGCAGGGATCACTGATCTTGAACAAAAATGCTGGAAAAGTGGAACAATGATGTCCTCCTTTTTATGTGGCTCTGAGACTTTGGTGGCTCAAAATACTTGCCCTTTAAAAATGGACAAAGGAAATGATCTCCAGGGGTGATAAGTCGAGAGGTACTGAAACTGAGCCACCTTGAACTTCAGTAGCTGAACTATTGATTGGTTTGTCTTGGCATGGTTTCAGAAAGTAATTTTGAGGAAAAGAGAGCAGGGAGGAAAGAAATGATCAAAGCACTTTGGTCCTATACCCAATGGAACAACACTTACGAATTAAAGGGCAATGGGTGTTTATATCTGCCAGGCCCATGAATGAGCCTTTCCCAACAAGACCGAAAACTTACTGAAAGTACGGAAGAGGCTGCTGTAATTGGAGGTTGTTTTGAGACAGCAGAAGGGGTAAGACCAAACTGAACTAAATCTGTCTCCAACAAGCTGATTCAAAATCTATACTTGCTACACTCATACCCTGAAGTCATATCAAGAGTTAGCCGTTTTGCTCCACTAAGCTATTGATGTATGTATCTGATACGTTTTTTACATTTAGAAAAGCAGTTTAGTTTGTTGAGCTTCTACAAATGAAAGATTCCCTTTGAGAATCTTTGAGCTTGCTCATATGGAAACTAGATTCATGTGAGTCAGTCAGTGAAGTCCTTCTAATAGGAAAACAACTTAATGAAGATTCACACTGGAACATCAACTTGTTCTAGTCGCAAGAGTGATTCCTGGGACTGACAGACCGGAGAAAGAAGAAACGAGAAAAGAACACCAGCTGATACCCAGGAGAAGACTGGAGCTGTACAATTGATTTATTGACTCAGAGTTGTCAATACATGACGTGGGACTCATCTCTCTGGATCAAGAACTCTGGATCATCCTGCTACTGTTATAGTCTAGTGGATGAGAAGATGAGAAAGACAGCTCGAGGGCATTGTAACAATTTTATATAATATTTGTGACATTCAAAAATTTTAGTAGTGTAAAGAAGGACAGACTAAAGTAGATGGCACATATAATTTGCATGAATTTGCTAAGCTTACTGGATATATACCCTGAACTTTCAGCCCAATACAAGATATATTTCTACATTCTTTGCTTCACCAGTACTAATATAATATAATTGGCTGGATAATAGCTTGCGTTTTAGTCCAAGGTCCGGTTTTGTACGCATTTCAACAACAGATGGTTAGAGCTTTCACACTGACAATGATGGGCAGCAGAACAACCAAATTACTTTATAGTGGTATTATGCTGTGTTTCTTAGTGTTCCCTCTGAAGGGAACATCCCTGCCTGCCTTCAGACTATTATGAGAAACAGTAAGTCAAGAGAAGGTCAACAGGCATATAAGATAAAGAAAACAGTGTCCGGTTGTTAGACTAGTCTTAAAAGTTAGCAATCTATTTTTTTCTTTTCTTTTTTAAGTAAGCAGAAGTGTAAGTAAGAGGAAGTGGAGGATATGGACAGCCCAAACTTGTACAATACGTACCAGGCATAAGACACATTATGTTACATTATGTCTTAACATAGTGGCTAAGTTTATGCAAATACTGTACATAAATGTGAATATACAGTGGCCTAAGTCATATTTGGATATTTAAGTTACACTTAGAAAATGTCATTGCATTAAATACAAACAATTAAAACAAGTGGCATCTGGAAACAAATAAAGCAAAAGCTTTTCTAAAATAGCATTTATTTGCTACAATGACTTTAATTGACAGGCATCAATGTGGCTTTTAGATGATGTATAAAGTCCACAACACAAGTTCAGTTTAACTAAGGCCCTGTCCCAATTGGCACCCTAAACCCTTACGGCCTTCCTCTGAGTCTGCACTTTCACGACGTAATGCCACTATGACTGCCGGGAAGAAGTCCTCTGCGTAGCTCACAAACTTGCCGGCTCAGCTGAAGCACGCATCGAGCGTGCATAGCAGCCGCAAAGGGGGCGCTCACAAGCACCCTTCTTTAAGCTTAAATGACAATAGGAACACCATACGGACTTGTGGACTTATCGGACACGTGCAAGTAATTTGCCATTGTAAACTTCATTGTCCACAAGACCGAAAGTGCACATGAAGTGTGCCATTTGGGACAGGCCCTAACTACCAACAACATTTAAACAGCATACATTGTACACAGTTATTCTTTGAAATGATTGGTTGTTGTGCTATTACTTCATGCCAGACTTAGCAATTAGACTGCCCCTTATCCACATTACCCAAGCATCAGCTAGTTATTTTCTGAATGTTTTATTATTTGGGCATCATTTTCAAATTTTGATACACAAGCTTACAATTTGATTTTATTCCGTATTTTTTATTTTATTTTATTATGGTTATTCAAACATACATTAAATATTGAAGAACAGGTTAAGTAAAACCTCTCAACCTCTCTAAAGTTAAAGTTACGATTTTATAGCTGACTGCTTTTTGGAGGTAAATGTAACATTGCATAACATACAGTACAGTTAACAAGACGTAAGTGATTACATCTTTTAAAATACCTTCCGGGAAGCATGCTACAAAGTTTTGTTCATTCATCAACTGAAAAAACAAACAAAACAAAAAAACACAAAAAGATCAGTTCTAGGGATTTAAAAGTACTAGAATATGGCCCAGATGACAAAATAAGTAACAACAGCAGACACAAATACACCACGAGCTTTACTATAATGTCAACATTCCAGAACTCAAACTCTCGTCACTGAACTGACCCAAAAGACAAAGAACACAATTCCCACCGCTATGGGCTAAAAAAGGAGGTCTTTCCTGAATTCCGAAATTATTTTCCCAAGAACCGATCCATACCTTAGTAAATATGACGTGCCCTTTGCTTTCCTGAGACTGGAAAGGTCAAAAGAAAAGACCTCAACATGCAAGCACAGTTTCAGATTGAATCAATAGCATTGGGATGTGGGTTGCAGTAGCTTGGGGGGAAACATGTCCTTAGTCTTGGCAAAGTATTTAAAAATCGGATTCATTAACTGTGAAAATGTACCTCGTTAGACCCAATTTGCTCATATTTGATACCAATCGACCCTTTTAAGAGACCCGCCCCCCTTAGTAACTGTTGCTATGTCCGACAAGCCATGGCGCTCTTAAGCCACACTTCAGCTGTGTCTCAATGTGAAGGCTGTGCACTTTGAAGGCCGCATTTGAAGTGTGATTGCATCACAGCGGCACAATGAAGAACGTCCTAATTCAAGATGCACCTTTTTGAAGGCCGCATTCGAAGGCCGATTGTGTCACAGCGGTGCAATGAAGGCTGACGCAATTCAAAAGTGACTTCAAAATGCCCTCCGTTTCTCAAGCAAAAGAAGGAAATTTCACAGCCTATCCCAGAACTCATAGCACACCGGTAACAACAGGATTTGTATAGATTGGTCTGCATACCTGCAGCACTCGATCAGATTTGTTGCGGTGCGGGCTTACATTTCCCAGTGTACTTTGGACGGGAGTGGGCGGTCTGAAAATAGCCCTGCCGCTCCCAACACAACAGCGCAGCTGTGCTTGAACTCAAAGTAAACAAAAACCTTCTGTAGTGGTGGCCTTCACACAGTTCCCAGTCCCCTGCACTGAACAACCTGGCAAGATCAAGTTTTATTTCCAAATTTTAACTTGCATACATTTTATTTCTCAACCATTCTGTCAAGAAGAGAAATCAGTCTGTCAGTACTCTCCCTTTCTTTTTTTCTGCACTTTCTTTAAATACAAATTAGAGGTCACTTAGTTCTTTCAAAAATATATGTGCTCATTAATGTATATTTACTTCTTTCGAGTAATAAAGTATTCTCGTAAGTTTATAATATAAACATAATATAATATGTTGAGGGGTTCAAATGCCAGTCGCCATGTTGCCCCTCCATCTCGAAAGTACATTAGCCAAAGAGGGACATACCCGTAAATTCAAGCTTCGCCTTTCGCGTTTTGACACTCGATGGCACTCATTGACGAGGTCGAACTGGAAGCCATGTTAATCTTGGACTAAATCGGCCACTGTAAGAGTTTAAATGAAATCGGAATTGAGAGGAACAGAAACTAATATTCACTGGACAGTCATATACCTTTACACCGTCGGGCTCCCATGTCATAAAAAGTACAGTGCATCTGAGATGATGTGAGTTGAATCAAATAACTACTTAAATAAAGACTTGGATGTAAACATATAAATGTGGAAATATACTGTAACAGTTACATTTAACCTGGTTAAGTTCATGTCTCCAATTGTCACAGTTTTTCTTTTTTTGGGCTACTTTTTACACTGTTGCTGAGGGTTGTTTGTAGCCTATAGTCCACATGTTTAAGTTGTCTTTCTACCCCTTAGAGATAACACCAAAGCTAATGGCAACAGAAACTTGCAAACAATATCTGTAATCTTTAAATCCACAACACCTAAACCACATTGTACAGTTATTCTTTAAAACGATTGGTTGTTGTGCTATTACTTCATGCCAGACTTAGCAATTAGACTGCCCCTTATCCACATTACCCAAGCATCAGCTAGTTCTACAGCCAGAGTTATTTCCTGAATGTTTTATTTTGTGGGAAGTTGCATTAATTAATGTAAGTGTACAGTAATTTTCCAGCAGAGTTTTGTCTTTTTCTTAGTCCAGAGTCTGTTTTGAGCACAGAATTATACAGGTTCCCTCTGTCTGCTTCTGAAGGCATCTAAACCCCCTTCAATTTAGTAGTATTACTTTGCATAAATTTTGCATATGATGTGCTTGCTACATTTAAACCTCCACTTAGGGAAGTAAAAAAAAGACACGAAAAAAAAAAGAAAAAAGAACCAAAACCTTGTCAACAGAATTCTCTAGCAGCCAGCATTAAGGCTGAGACTGTCTTTGTACTGTAAAACAGGCCTGGGGGGTGATATCAGCACGCTCGAGCCCGACATTAGCATCTCGCTGCTAAACCTTCAAGAGTTCCTGCTCCACTAGGGGCAGATCAAAGAACAATTCAGTCACGAACTCTTATCGACGCACAAAAGCGCCGTCGCGCTGCTGAAGGAGGAATACGGCCATAAAAAGGGATTGCCACTTTTCAAAGGAATAATGTTTTTCTAGAAGAGAAAAACAGCAAAATACAAGCATGTGGTGGCTGCAGATATCAGAGAGAGAGAGAGAGAGAGAGAGAGAGAGAGAGAGAGAGAGAGAGAGAGAGAGAGAGAGAGAGAGAGAGAGAGAGAGAAAGAGAAAGAGAGAGAGAGAGAGAGAGAGAGAGAGAGAGAGAGAGAGAGAGAGAGAGAGAGAGAGAGAGAGAGAGAGAGAGAAAGATTTTTTTTTTTTTTTTAGAGACTCTGGTCTCTATGCAGTTAAAAGGATATTTGTATTTTGCATGCTCCATGACAGCCTCTGACTTCTAAAAGTATGAATACAGAGCGCTGCGGTTTGCTTATACAAAGTAAGTGTTAATGTAACGCTACTGTAGAGAGGAGATACAGAGGCTGCACACAGTGTAATTATGCTCAAACATTTGAAGATGCTCATAGATATTTACATAAGCTGCAAACACTAACCACTGACTGCCAATATCACTCAGGTGAACAACACATGGTGCTTTATTGTGCCATTTGCCATGATGTGTTATTTGACATAGATACAAAAGAATAACATTCAGAAAAAAAGAAGAAAAAAAAAAAACCTTTCTCTAGATTCAGAACAACAGCCACAGAAGGTTCCATAATTAATGTTTTGTTATACCTAAAAGTGCTGGAAGCATTGCTTTTTAATAGCGCACACTATTGAAACACTGCTACCAGCTTGATAAATAATAAAATAAAATAAAATAAAATAATAAAATAAAATAAAATAAAATAATAAAATAAAATAAAATAAAAAATAAAATAAAATAAAATAAAATAAAATAAAATAAAATAATAAAATAATAAAATAAAATAAAAATAAAAAAATAAAATAAAAAATAAAATAAAATAAAATAAAATAAAATAAAATAAAATAAAATAAAATAAAATAAAATAAAATAAAATAAAATAAAATAAAATAAAAAATCCTTCTAGGTTTTGGGATGTTTTATTTTATTTTTTAATTAAATTAGTCTCTTATGCAAGTGGTTATTTAATAAAAATATAGTAAAAACTAATATTGTGAAAATATTATTACATGTTAAAATAGCTGTGGTTTTTTCATTTTTTTTTTTTTTTCCTCTGATGGCAAAGCTGACTTCTCAGCACTAAATATTAGATGATTATCCCGATGACACTTTACGTTACTGCTTTTGAGCAGCTGACACATTATTGTAAGTGAAGAAGGGCACGGAAAACTGTCAGGGGGGATGGAGTGGAACAATATGTGCCTGACAGAATCAAACAGAAGCTCACCTTGCATAATTGTCTAATTGCATGCGAGCACATCTGGTTGTTGTAATTGCATTTGTTCATGTAGTCAATTTATTTCATTATGGGCTCATGTGAGTCGACTTCAAACTCAGTATTTTGGGCTGACGTCCTGTATTTCCACACCCATCATGCTACATATAGTCTAAGCCCAAGGCGTTGTGTTCTCTTTCTATTTACTGATCGTCTAATGCAAACTTACAAACATACAAAAGATGGAATACATTTTATAAAAGATATGCAAACTATGCAAAGGTAATATTTTACTTTTATAACCGCTTTACGTGATAAAACAAAGAAAAATCTTGTCAGTATAAAACACTAGTACTTTTTTTTTCTTCTTTTTTTTTACATTACTCAATATTCATGACAACAAATCGATAATTGAGTGACGGTGCAGTTGGACAGGATTTCCGGTCATTAGCTCATCCTGTCAGTGTCTTGCTGGCTCAGAAGTCAAAGTAAATACTTTTACAATGCATTACCCGAGCCCTTACTCTTAAAATGACCATTACACTTAACTATGGACACAGTGGCCAAAAACATAATACAAAAGAAGCAACGCACTACAATTCTACACCACCAATCGTTTCTTTTTCAAAAAATACAGTCACTAATTGTAATTATACAAATGGAAATATATATATATATATATATATATATATATATATATATATATATATATATATATATATATATATATATATATATATATATATATATATATATATATATATATATATATATATATAATTTGACAAAGAGTATCCAAGCTTTCATTGTAATACTTTTAAAGCTCTACTTATATGTTGTTCTGACTAAACTGGTGTTTTTGATGTGTAAAATGTTTAAAAAGTCCTGAATAAAACTCCTGAATATTACCAGCTGCTAGGCTGCATTTACACTTGGAACATGCAACCTATATCCAGATTTTGCCCACATACACATTAAAAAGACAAGTGTAAATGCACTTCTGATTGGAATATTATCTGGACATTGTGTCCTGGTCCAGAGGTAATTGAGAACACATTGTGCCCACTCTCTCTGAGGGCTGTTAAAAAATCATGACGAATATAGATTTGACAGAAATGGAACTTATATGAACTTCACAATAAATTTGAATCTTTCTAATGGTTTAGACTTGCTGTACAGGCTACCCTGTGAGACATTTTTCACTTTAATTTGGCAACATATGTATGATTGATTGCACTTGAATAAATCGCAAAGATCACTAGCACTGCCATTAATAGAGGCTAAAGCGAACAATGTTTTACACTACCAGGCCATTTGAAGGTTCTGCGTTTCGAACACATCCATGATAAAGGCCTATTACATACCTAATTTAAATGTTGTGCAGAAAACCGATCACTTATCTAGATACAGGGGCCTCTTGATGTGAACAAATGTAAACGCAGCATGTCCTGATTGGCTGATAATCTGATCTGCTTCGTTGGATCATGGTGATCGCACGTAAATGAAAAGTTTAAACTCACCTCAGTTTGATGAAATCCAACTCTTGTGCATAGAAACTGGAGGTTACACGTGAGAGAAAAGCATAGCTTTAACTCTATTAAAGTCTTAAGAGCAAGTGTGAATCTGGGATTAGTCTTAAGGTACCATGGAACTTATTTTCAGCTTCTTCTCAGAGAAACAGAAAGATGACTAACTATTGTTGAAAATAACAGCTTCACGAATCAAAATGGCTTTTAACATGCCAAAAAGTTTACATAACTGTATATATTAATGTATTTTGAAGTACATTAAGCATGTATTATTATATTTAAAAATATATAGTTATTTTTCCATATTCTTTACAGGAGTAAAGTTGTCAAGCAATGGCTAAAGCATTGATGTAGGTTGGTGAACTGACGCCCTCAGTTATCAGACAGAGTGGTAAAATCATTCGTTTCTCTTTTCTGCTGCCAACAATCAATGTCAACCTCTCTGAAGATCAAATAATCAGCCTTGAGCTATTTTCCCCATGCTTCCTAATGACAATGCTAGCAAATTGGTTGGCTTACAACTTCCCATGCAGAGAAGCTGTACAGTTTCTTAAGTGGCTGTGAACCATTTTGTCTGAGACACACTAAAGGCCTTCATTTTGTCTTCATAACAGCCAGGATCAGAATCTATAATAGTGTATTAATTTATGTTATTCGCCATCTGTCTGAATCTGTGTCGGTCTTTGAGAAATCGACAAGTGAATAGTGTGTATGAATTATGAACGAGGAAGAAGGATGTTTTCAAATCTCATCTCATCCAGATCTAGTTAATACTATTTTTTAACGCGAGACTATGAGCCGGAGAGCAGCACATAAAACGGCTCATTTCTCACCAATACAGGTAAAAGCAAAAAGGATGAAATTCTGCTGGTGGCCGAGATCCCCCTGCTGCTTTTAAATGACAGCCATATATCTTTGTCCATTTAATTATTAACAGGGCACATATTAAATATGATTACAAACTATGATCAATGATGGAATTTTAATTAACACTAATAAGTGACCATCTGCTTGGCAGCCAAGGGGCAAGAAGGGGGTGGAGGTCCAGACCAATGAGAATGGAAATTGGCATTAGTGATGGTCTGGCTCGCTAAAGTCATCCATATGAGTGAAGAAAGTGTCTTGTCCACATGTGTGCCAGGGTCTAAAATGTTGACCATTCCGTCCCCCAGACATGCATCCATTTGCAAATCATCTTTACACACATACATGCACAAACAATGTGTACAGCTCAGTATCATGCTTCTTCTTTGCACATTAGAATGCCATTTCCTTTTCCACTCTCATTGGTACCAAAACAATCTTCTGAGTGTCGTGTATAGATCCTGGTTTCTGCAAAATTCTGATATACATGTATACTGCTGCAACCAAAGACTTATACTTTAAACACTCTCTGTGTTAAAGTCAAGGCAAAACCCATTTTCTGTAATGTGACATATTTACAAGAGAAACAGGATATTCAAAGAGAGGGAATTTTATTTTATTTTTATCCATCTGGAATTGATTGGATTGTGAAAAGTGGGCACTAAAATGGAGCCAGAACAAAATCAAAATCAAAAAAAAAAAAAAAAAAAAAACGAAAGTAGCTATTTCGTATGGCTACAATTTAACACTGTAAAATATAGCCTGTGTGGCCTAAGTGACGTCATTAGAAAAGTTATCATTAAAAAAACAACAAAAACAAAATTAAAATCATTTTATTTCAGAAGGCACAACATTTTTATTTTTATTTTTATTTTATACCATAGCAGAAAATGTTATAAACTCTGTTATAAACTACAAGAAACTCCACATATCTTGCAGAAGTCATTCAAACTCCCTCAGAGGCCCTTAATGGACTTTCCAGCCCCCTTACCAATATTCCAGCCTATGGAAATATTCCAAGGAAAACCTACTTAAAGATAAGTATTTTTTCTTTGTGGCAGGGCACATTATCCTGCTGAAAAGAAGTCACAGTCACCAGGGAATAACATTTCCATGAAAGGGTGTACATGGTCTGCAACAATGCTTATGTAGGTGGTACGTGTCAAAGTAACATCCACATGGATGACAAAACCCAAGGTTTCCCAGCAGAACATTGCCCAAAGCATCACACTGCCACTGCCAGCTTACCTTCTACCCATGGTGCAACCTGGTGCCATGTGCTCCCTAGGTAAGCAACTCACCCAGCCACCCATGTGATGTAAAAGAAATTGTAATTCATCATACCAGGCCACCTTCTTCCAATGTTCTGTGGTCCAGTTCTGATACTCACTGTTGGCACTTTTAGTGGTGGACAGTATATGTGTCATTTTTACTTTTACTTTAAATGCAAGGACAACATTGAGGCTTAATGGTAAAACAGTCTACTTGTGTGGAATACTAAAATAATAAGCACAATTGCATCCTATTACAGCTTGACAAATAAAAGCAGCATATGAATGAATCTCTCATGAATTCCTCAGAGCGAGGGTTACCATCCAGACACAATCTTTTGGTAGTCTCTCCCATACAAAGAATGAGTGCAAAACTCATGAATTTGGTAATCCAGAAATAATCAGAACAGAATGTTAAACTGGTGACCAGCAGCTTCCCATGGGCAACGCTTCATATCTCTGTCTATTCTGTATGATCTCTCGGCCTCTGTCACACAACTGAAAAGGAAGGCCTGAGCACATCAGCATGCTACACAACCTTGCTCTACACCAGGGACTATCATACACCGTTCCTGCTCAAAGTCAAGATAAATGCCCAGCTCGGTCATTTCAAACGGAATCTCTCTCTAACTTTCCCCTGCTATCTCAGTGGACATCTTGTTAACATTGATGAGTTCAAATGTACTTCCTGTCTCTCTCAACAGCATTCGACTTTCACTACTTCACTTATAGACACTTTATTTGCCAGTAAACAAGTGATTGGCTGCAGTGTCAATGTGAGCGAGAGAATGTTAGAGTGAAATGGAAGGAGTTGACAGAGTCTCTTTAATTGTCTCAGGTTTAATGTGCTCTCAGGATCTTCACTGCTCTTACTCTGCATGCAAATAAATCAGTGTGTATGAGCAATGTCAGAAGCGGCCTGGAATTAACAAGAAGCAATTTCCTCTATGCTTGTCTTTCATTAGCAAATAAAATGGACAGTATTTGGAGCAATGCAGGGTTTAGACCGTACTGTGTGAGACAGCTGCTCTTTATCACATGTGACACCAATCAGACATACACCATGACATATTAAACAGACATCTGCTACAGTGATGAAAGACAATGTATGGACACATACATATCGTCTAGTCAATGTCATCCAGTCCAGTAAAGATAATTATAAGACAACAGACTTAACAAGTATTTTGAGCCATTTACACTTTAACAAGGATAAAAGTTTATAAGTGTAGATTACAGACAGACAGACAGACAGACAGACAGACAGACAGAGAGACAGACAGACAGACAGACAGACAGACAGACAGACAGACAGACAGACAGACAGACAGACAGACAGACAGATAGATAGATAGATAGATAGATAGATAGATAGACAGATAGATAGATAGATAGATAGATAGATAGATAGATAGATAGATAGATAGATAGATAGATAGATAGATAGATAGATAGATAGATAGATAGATAGATAGATAGATAGATAGATAGATAGATAGATAGATAGATAGATAGATAGACTATATAATTAAAAAGACACCTGATAAAAAAAACTTGACAAATCTCTGGAACTTTATAAGGAAACAGATAGATAGATAGATAGATAGATAGATAGATAGATAGATAGATAGATAGATAGATAGATAGATAGATAGATAGATAGATAGATAGATAGATAGATAGATAGATAGATAGATAGATAGATAGATAGATAGATAGATAGATAGATAGATAGATAGACTATATAATTAAAAAGACACCTGATAAAAAAAACTTGACAAATCTCTGGAACTTTATAAGGAAACAGCCAAGAAACATAAAAGTTGAAATACATCAATTAAATATGCAGCGTTTATTTGTTTTGTTTTAAACAAAAACTGCATGGCAATGCCCTGGAAACCATCAAAACACCCTGGCATCATGACAGTAAGTTTTGCACAAGGAAGTACCACTCACTTTTCCTTTAAAAAAAACTGCAACAATCTATTTCTGAATACTATTATATACAGAAATGCACCCCTTAATCAACACGCTGTTTCTGGATTGAATAGACACACTCTTAAAAGTACTAAGAAATGCCATCTGTTTCTGCAATGACAACACAGACAGTTGCTGGGGGAAAAAATACAAAATGCGTTGGCAGGTTTCGCTACAATAAACTGTGTTAGGAACATTTGTTTAACGACAACACTTGTTTAACTGTTTTGGATTGTTTACAATATTGCCCACAAGACAAATTACACATACTCATTTTTTAATGAGACAGTAATACTGCAAATAAGGGTGGGAAAAAGCAACAAACAGAGCCATAATTATCAAAGCAATAATATGAGTATGTCCTTATAAACGTTTTAAATATTGACTAGGCCTGTATCGATATCCGCAACAGCAGTGTACAAACTTCAAACTGAGAAGCGCACACAAAATACAACAATACAAACCGCCCTCATAGTTTGCACAAGAGGGAGGTAAGTTTCCATTCCGCTCCTCCATAACTCTTCCCTTTCTGCCCAATCAGTGCTAATCATCTCGATATGGCAACTCATGTGGTCTCCACACAAAGTACACCAATGCTGGATATTGGACACCTGTGCGGCTGCATCGTCATCAAACGAATGCAGATTTATTCCACAGCTGAGCATCCATCCATCTCTAAGGCAACAATGCCACCAAGAAAGAGGGTCGCGCTGGAGAGAGCGAGCGAGAGATGAATTGCTACACCTGGAGATTTCATTACACGGACATTGAGTACAGGAACGGGGCCCTAACTGATATTTTTAGCCTGGTACGCCCTGGAACGTCTAAACACAGTGGAATTTCTGAGCGATTGCCTATCTAAATAATGCAAGACCGCGCTCTCCGCTGAGCTCTCAAGCCAAGATGCAGGAAACATCTGAAGATGACAGAAAACTGGAGGAGGAGTGGCTTTCTACCCATGTTCATTTCAAAACACTTCAGTGTAGTGGCCTCAAAGTGAGCCGTTGGCAGAGTGAACTTCCTTGAATAGGGGGGTAAAAACCCTTTTCCTACAGTATAATCTTGAGCTATTATTCTGTATTTCCAGAGACATGGCTGGCCACTGGCCTGTGGGCATTTCGATTACTATGCATTAACTGCCATTCATGAGTTAAAAGAAAACACAGTCCTCTAGGGCAACAGTAGGCCAGTGTGAAGGGTTTCTAGTCTATTTCAGTGACATAAGGAAGGAAGGAAGCAAGGAAGGAAGCAAGGAAGCAAGGAAGCAAGGAAGGAAGGAAGGAAGGAAGGAAGGAAGGAAGGAAGGAAGGAAGGAAGGAAGGAAGGAAGGAAGGAAGGAAGGAAGGAAGGAAGGAAGGAAGGAAGGAAGGAAGGAAGGAAGGAAGGAAGGAAGGAAGGGTCATGAGAAGTCTAGAGTAAAACAAAATCATCTGATGGAAACAACTTCTGCCTAACTCTATCAGCGGAGAAAGCCATTGAACATTGAAACTGTCATTATGAGCAACTGATATCCGTGTCAGAATAGAGCGGCTTTGTCTACTTATAAAGAACCACCAAAACAGTTGTTAAGAACAAAAACACAGCGAGTTAAACTCAAAAGGCCCACAAAGGGAGAGAGAGACTCTTCCATCATTATCAGTAGGAAGCATAGAGGCTCTCACAAGGACACTGGATGACTTTGAAACGGAGGATCAAACAGCTTCATCAAACGTGGCAGAATAAACAGAATCAAGACTGGTTACCACTCCACTATCATGTGTCCTCTTCCCATCAAAGGCACTCGCTCACATGATGTTCTTGAGACCGGATAACACAGAGCAAGGACAAAGGTAGAGAACTGAGAGTTTGAAATTATACTTTGTGGTTAAAGCAAAGATGAAAACACTAGGCAAAAATACACAAAGCAACATCTGCTGTTGCTGGGAAAAAAAAGTCCATTTCAAGCAAGTCAATAATGAGATTTGAGACAACGGCTGATTCATGTCATTTTACAAATCACTGCTGTTCAATTGCTTTTAAATTTGCAATTGCACGCAGCATGCAGATACGAGGTTGGGCTGCGCCGCGCCGTACTAAGCACTCCGATCGCTCCTCGCAAGGAGAGAAACGCAATATCTCTTGATTTCATGAGGATTGGCTAGTCAAAGTTCATTCCTCATTCATCCGACTTCCTGCGGCGCAATCCATATCCACAAATCTGACAAATAAACAGAAGACAAGGGGCTGAAATTTTATTCTGCCGTGAATGGAGATGGGTAAAGGGAGGAAGAAAGAGAAATGGATTTATAAAAAGAAAGAGAGAGAGATGGGCCATAACAAAGAGAGTTGAGATGGGAAGTTCTGTCTTCCCAGTATGCCGTGCCGTACGTCAACCGAAGAGGAATGGCATAATAAGTTTTAGCACTCCCGTGGGCAGCCTCTGGCCTGTCTGTAATATTGCTAGCAGCTCGCACACGAGTTCCGCGGCAGCAGAGGTGCCATAACAGAGCCCAGGACAACCCTAACCGAGTCCCAGTGCCACTCTGCCAGAACAGAACTGCTGTAAATTCACAGAAGTCCCGGCAGATTTGCCGGCGATGCCAGAACCGCAGCCCGAAAGAGGGAGCCGTAATCAGGATGGTTTGGAACATAGCCCTGCTACAACTGGAACAGCCATTAATCACGCTCAATGGAGAACTTTAGAACAGAACCTGGAGAGGGAGGGAGGGAGGGAGGGAGAGAGGGAGACACTCAACAGTCATGAACACAAGTTCACTGAGTGTGAGAGATGAGTACTTGTGGTCCAGTGTCTTACAGTGTTTTTGTCCATTAACATAAGGGATGTGTCTTAAGTCAAAAACCTTATTCAGAAAGGCACGGATAATGTCTTAAAGATTAATAACAAATTCTACCGGATAATAGGAAAAATATTGACAGACACAGTTTCTCCTCATGTTTGCTGGAGAGCAGGTGAGCCAGGGGACAGCACTAAATTATAGCCTAAACAAAATCTAAAATCTATAATGGCTGTGTGAAGTCAATGAGTGCAGTCGCTACGTATAGCTGCATAGCCATCTCTATCCATCTCTCAGAAATTAGATCTGGCCAAGAGTAACATCAACTAAAATATTACATCATATACATTTTCAATTAACAGATATGTCTATTTAAAGGATTAGTTCACTTCAAAATGAACATTTCCTGCTCTTTTATATTATCCAAGATGTTCATGTCTTTCTTTCTTCAGTAGAAAATACATTCTCCTATTATATAGGATTTTGCTCTATATAATAGACTTCAATGTCCAAATCAACACAGTTTCAAAGTGCTTTAAAGGACTCCAGAGGGCTCTGCACGTTTCCAGTTAAGGAATCGGGCCCAAGAGTGAGGAGCTGACAATATGACGGCGGAACATTTGGTTTCAAAGCAAACTGTAAAAGTGCCCATTTAAGTGAGCTTGTCATTGTACTGTTCAGTTGTTGTGTTTTTCATTAACCTCTTAAACTCCGTTGACCCTGTACAGGGACGGGAATGACATTGCCATGTATATACTTTCCATTTTAAATGTCTGTGGAGGAGCTATGATGTCATATGTGGTACCATTTGAAAGCTTAGAGGCTCTACTTTCTGGAGATATATTTGGCATTTGTTTTACACAAAGTAATGTATTTACACTAAATTACTCTGGTGCCATTTCTGCCTGGATTTGGCCTACCCAAATTAAAAAGCCTCCCATACACACATATAGCAATTCGTTCCCAAATTGGTGCTAATTCTAAAGTGAAAGCATAAAACGCAGAGCCGCACAGGCATTCATAATGGTGTGCATTATGAATGAGGCCTCCATTGTTCCTCTGTGTTTGGCGAAATATGGTAGGTTGTTTGTGGGACAATTTTTTCTATACAAATTATAGACATGGCTGATTCGCCCGAGATTAAGCTCACAGACAACCCCCACAATTGGTCACCAGGTAACACTAATCCAGTGTGATTAGGGCTTAAGATACTAAATCATACACATTTTCTACTATTTAAGATGTCTATTTTAATGTTCTCAATCTTGTGCGATATGATACAGGTTAGACTTTAGGCCTATACATTACTCTAACTGATTCTAATGCAGGATTTAGTTATTCTTTAGCCTATAGTTTGTTCAGATTTGCATTTGTAGGCATAGTAAAAGTTGTTTAAGCAACTTTCAACCACTGAATTTTTTACTTTCGTGTTCTCTACTGTATAGAGTTCAACTCTTATTTGAGATAACTATGTAAATATGATACTCTGTGAAAAAAATACCCTTTATTTAGCATTTAATATTATTGCATCAATTAGAATATATTTCAAAAATATATTTATCGGAAATGGGAAAGGTCCCCAACCGGGAACTCGAACTTGGGTCACTCAAAGCCCAATTGCGCTGCATGTTGGAGAACAGCATACAAGTATGGGCTCCAAAAAAGTAGATACTTAAAGAATGATCAATTATAATAACGAATAATTATTTTAGAAGGTATACAAGGCATATTTGTCAAATGAAAACTATGACGAGAACAGAATTGCATTTTAAACAGGCTTCTCCTGCAATTGTATGAATTTTCTGTTAAAACCAAACCCACTTTTATCCTAATACAGATACAAATAATTTTGAGATTGTTACATATATTGACTTCACTGCACACCCATAACTAACATCATACATATAAATATATGCATCAAAGGAGAAAACTGATATTAATAAATCTCCTCAAGTTAATTTAACCACACCTCAAATTATGTAATGGTTAATTACATTTTTATGATGGAAATTAAACGGTCAACTCGTTTTTTTACTCATTTTACAGCTAGCATTTTACAGCAAGTAGACACACAAAAAGTATATTTTCAGACTTCACTATTCTCTAGCCAGCTATGTGGTCACGAGGTCCGGACCTCTGTATTTTTCCGAGGTGTAAATAATAAAGGTTGTGAAATAAATAATAATAAATTATGATAAGATTGATAAGATTGATAATAAAATGTTTGCAACGTTTCAATGTGACCTTCACATAACAGTAGTTGCTAAAATCTGTTATAACAAAAACCAACCCCTTAGGCATAAACATTTCCAAAGCTGCAAAAACCAGCCTTTCACGGGTGAGAGAAGTTGATTTGTGATTTCAGTACCTTCACAGGTCACATCTAAAATAAACAGCGACAAAGGAAGCCAAACTCAGTAAAACAAGTAACACAATGAGGGAAAGGGATGATCAGCTTTCAGAAATCACAGCAGGAACTCTAAGCGAGGGAATTCTCCTGAAAGATTTCCTGTGATGGAAAGGGAAGACTTGCAGACACAAGGGGCTGATGGGAGACTCTGATTTGACACAAAGCAGCTCTTGGGGCACTCAACAGAACTGTCACATACAATCAATATAACAACTCGCACCTAATACAACAACATTTTCCAGCAGCTATGGCCCTTTTTTGTTATCTATAATATAGAAATGCTGAAATGCTGAGTGCATCGGATAAAAACCATAAAATACAGTGAAGCAGGTAAATACAAATCAGGTTTCCCAGCAAGATACAACCTCAATCATCGCATTATTAAAAAAGGTAACACTTTATTTTCATGGTCCACTTTGGACATTCTAGAACTATATGTCAACAAACTCTCATTAGAATATTAGTAGACTGCCTGCTTAATACATGCTAACACTTTATATTAAGGTTATCCCAATAGACCTTCTACTGACTTTAAATAACGTTTCAACTAAGACATGTTAACTCATTCTCCTAAACTGTATCCAAACACCTAACCCTAACCTAATCTACTCTACCAGCATTCGAATGAGAGTTAGTTGACATGTACCGTATTTTCCGGACTAAAAGTCGCACTTTTTTTCATAGTTTGGCTGGTCCTGTGACTTATAGTCAGGTGCGACTTATACATCAAATTTAATTCATACTGACTGACAAGAATAAACACAGGGCGCTCTATGCTGCTCCTGTAGCCTACCCCTGATTTTTTTTTACTGAAAACAGAAAAAAAAAAAAACCTTAAAGACAAAAACTTAGAAAGACTGAACACAAACAAAATGCCCCAATAAAGAAAATCTTATTCTGCAAATTACAAACTGTGCAAATATGCAGCCGAGAAGGATTCACACAGCGTTCGTCTCGCGCAATTGAGCCTCTCCCGGCAGAGAGTTCAAGCAACTGTGGACTCGTTCCTTCAGCTCTGGCCATCTTGCTTACAGTCCACGATTAGCTTTCTTTGTTTTCTTCATTACAGTTAAAGTAACATCTGCTTTTCGCCAGCCCCTCATAAGTTTCTCACTCACTTCAAACTTTCTTTCTTCTGCTTGGTTATGCACAGTGAGCAGGCGTGAGCGGGTGCATGCATCCCTCTCTGCTTCTGCCCTAATGCGACTTATAGTCCAGTGCGACTTATATATGTTTTTTTCCTCTTCATGACGCATTTTTTGACTGATGCAATTTATACTCCGGAGCGAATTATAGTCCGAAAAATATGGTAGTTGTAAGGTTACTTATAGTTAGAAGAATGTCTAAAGTGGACCATCGAAATATAACCTAAAGCAGCTTTGGTCCTGGATGTTGACTAGTCAATACATTGTTTCAGCCATGCTTAAATAAAGGATAAAGTAACAAAAAGCAACAAAAAAACACCAGTGTATGGTCTAATGTCCATTTCACTGTGTAGGGTGCAATGAGTACACATTTTGGTACTGTTTAAATGGTCTCCTCTGATGTAAGGACTGCACTTGAGTTAAAATAATGTTTTAATAAAAAGAACCATATTGCAGAGTAACCGCGTTATTAAACCAATAAGGCAGTGCTATATAATATTACAGGCACTGCACTGTCTCTAGTACCTAAATGCTTAAATATAAGCCTGCTACACCAATGTTCATTCATTAAAACTACATTAAACCTTCTTTGGTGTAAATCAAACGCCAATAAGCATGAATAACAGCAGTGTGACTGTGGCAAACCAGCAAAGCTGAATTGGAAATAGCATGTTTCATATTCATCACATTGTTGTAAATGAGATTCAAATCAATGATGAAAAGACTTGAGTCAAATCATGACTTTGTGATACAGCAGATTGTCCATCAAAAATGACAAACGCTCAATTACAATGCATTAAGGGTCTTCTATACAGCAGCAGCTAATGACAGTTTACGAAGAGGATGCCAAATTGTCGTTAACAACTAGTTTTGAGTAATGAAGAAAAGATAACAGCATCACCCGTTAAACGCATCTTTCACTGTCTGCTGCTTTGCACGACCATGGTGATCGATGCATGTTTTGAAACGCACAAATCAAGTGACCCTCGAAAAGCACTTAATGACAACAAATGAACATCTCTCCTCATTCTTCACCAATCCCTGCGTTTCTCTCCCGGATTCTCATCGCCCATAGTAGACTGTCAACAGACCCAATATCATGATCTTATTAAAACAAATGAGCTGATCCCACAACAGTCTGCTCTAGATCCTTGTGATGTAATTTGGTCATCTGACTAGGTTAGGCTCAGAGGAAACAAAGTGATGACTGGAATTCGATAGTAGTTTCGTCAAATTTATGAGCACTGCTTCTTAAGTGACACTAAGCTGTTGATGAATCTTTTTAGTTATTTCCGCCATTGTTAGCACAAGAATGGGATTGAATTTTTCATTTCTGAAAGCATGAAATGAGCAAAAAATGACCATATCTGGATGTAATAAGCTAGAAAATGACTGATAAAATAGACCTACTGTATGTATAAAAGAAGCCTGAGACCACACTGAAAATTTAGGAATTTAGAGAGAGAGAGAGAGAGAGAGAGAGAGAGAGAGAGAGAGAGAGAGAGAGAGAGAGAGAGAGAGAGAGAGAGAGAGAGAGAGAGAGAGAGAGAGAGAGAGAGAGAGAGAGAGAGAGAGAGAGATTTTTTTTTTTCTACCTATATTTATTCATACATGCTGAATGAAGACTGAACCTGCAAATGGTTCAATATGCATTACTCTCAGTGAGAACCTTTCACTGCAATTTCACACCGCCTGCCACCTTCCTGCGTCTTAAACAAGGACCTTTCGGTGACAGGGACAGCGAGAGCTTGAGCGCAAGTGAAAGACCGAAAGAAAAAGGGGAACATTAGCTCAGACAGACACTGCTACTCCGACATGCTGGGAAGTGATGGAGAGAGAGAAAGAAGAACGTGAGCAGAGACTGGAGCCTCTGCGTTTGACATGTGGAGACATCAAAGCCATGGAGGTGGAGAGAAAAGCAGAGGAGAGCTCATTAACATCGACATGCCAGTCTCTAACACGGCACCATGACACCATAATTACTGCCACGCACCGTAGTCTTTCAGCTCCACCCTCTCACTGCTCCAGACAGACAGAGAGAGGCAGAGACCAAGAAAGGTGACACCCATTCAAAATGTTTATTTATAATATCGTAAGAATGCTTAGACTCTGGGCCTAGTGGTTTTTGCATATGCTACAGACCTGCCATGGAGCTCTTTCTGTAAATGCAGGTTTGAATCGGTTCTAATTGTATATTCAAGTCTTGTCAGAAAGTTGACATTTATGAGTGAAAAAGAATACCAACAAAAGTTGTAATTACAAGTAGGGAACTTTTTAAGGCCTGAGTTACGGCAGACACAGAGGGGGTTATGCACAAAAAACTTCTGTATTCTGTAAAATAGGTCCCATTGCTTCCAGTTTAGGTCTTTTGTTTCCACTATATAACCAATGGACTATATAGATTTAAAAAACAAACAAACAATGGACTATATATATATATATATATATATATATATATATATATATATATATATATATATATATATATATATATATATATATATATATATATATATATATATATATATCAATTTCAATGTCAATTTCAGTTCGTACTGCCTTTAAAACTTTCTCCAACAAGCAGATGCAATGAGACCTGCTTTCCAATCGCAGTTTTGAGGGCCTCAACATGCTCGAAAACTCATGAAACTTTGCACACGTGTCAGAATTTATGAAAATATGTCTGATATGGAAATGCAAAAAAGTCCACAGTGCTCAGCGAGTTCAATGAAATGTTTTAAGGTGCTCTTTGGGATCAGGGATTGAAATGAATGTTGAACAAAGATGCAAATCCAAGCCACTCTTCTTCAAATTATTAAAAAGCCTTTATTTAACTGGCTATTTCATAGTAGAACATTTGCAAGACATGGGGGTGTTAAAAAGGCTGCGGGGTCTGCGGTCTGGGGTGCGTAGCCTATGACAAAAGATAATGGATTTCAAGCCTGAACCAAACATATTTTTATTCAAAGATCAGCAGTCTGTCATTAGTCTTTAGTTTGCCACAAAAAACAACAGCATTAAAATCATGAACTCAAATGTCATTGTGAAAAAACAAAAAACAAAAAAAAAACCTTTCTAGCCTAATGCTAATAAGCCAGCCATGCAGACGGAATGATTGAAAATGAGCTTATCAATGCATATCTAAATTCACACTTATAGTATTTTTTTAGAACTTAGGAAAAAAGATGCTGGTGGCAGGGCGACTCAACCTCTGCAGACGGTTTTTAATGTTTATCAGACAATAACCACTCAAGATTTTGCTTCAGTATAATTTTCAGGCATAATTATAGGGCCAGATTCGGGACAACAGTAGTTTAGATTTCGGGATTGTCCCAAATTTTTCGGGACGTCTGGTCATTTCACATACAATTTCACATACAAGTATGAAATCTGGCAGACAGCATCATATTTGTCAGTCTAATCTAAAGGCCTCGGCAGAAGTTAAATCCATGGCTGCCTGACAAAGTTTGATGTTTTGTCATGAAACAGGAAGTTGCTGCAACTCGGACTTACAATTTCCAACCTGCCCCAAATTCAATTCTTTGTTTTACATTGTGATTAACTCCTCTTTGAGATTTAACCAGATCAACATCATATATGGTCAGTCAAATTTGAAGGACTATGTGATGTTAAATTGTGAAGATCTTGAGTTTTCGCTGAAGGGCATCTCTGTGGTGGCCTGACAAAGTTTAATGTTTCAACATGAAACACAAAGCTTTAAATCAGGAATACAATGTCCGACAGGACATCAGGAATACAGTGTCTGCCCCACACTTCACGTTTTATTTACTAAAGACATCAACATGCCAACACTGTGATTTTTTTTGCCATTCTTATGTTCTAAGTCTGATTTCATACCTCTGCTTAATAGATTATACAATTTAAGCCAGTAGCCAGCATAGTTAAATATTGCACATGTAATAATAAATCTGTAAACTAATAATGCAAATATTCACTGTTTTGTGGTTATGGCACTTGCACTGTAAACGTTCTTCTTCGGACCTGTCAACGGAACAGCACTATTCATTTCCCTTCCATTGTCCTTACATGACAGCGCTCTCCAGAATTGAATGCAGGCCAGAAACCTGACCACAGCGTGCCAGAGGAACCTTGGAAAACAGCTCTCTGCACACTTGACTACAATGCTGACATTTTGAATGAAGCGTCAATAGGCAGGAGCGTGCCGGCATTGCATGCATGGTAAAGCAGACACAAAAGAGAGGCATTGCAATATAATTAACATTTAGAAGGGAAAAATGCAGTGCAAGACATTGAGAGCACAAACATGCACAAAGACGACAGCCGGCGCAATAAAAGGCCATGTTGACAATACATCTCAACCTGGAAGAAGGGAAAAAAAGAGGGAAGGAACACAAGTGTTTTTTTTTTTTTTAAAGCCAGACTGAGCTGGTATGACTCGTACTATAAACATGCACGTGTCAAAGCATATGTCGCGTAAGTTGTAGCAATTATGGTGCAAAAACACGTTCGCTTTAGAACAACAACACTCGCTGTCTTTGCTGTAGTAAGATCAATCACTACACACTCTATTGATCCTCGAGCTGATGGCTGCATTAATTAGGACAGTTGGGAACAATTACTCCATTAAATCAAAACATCCACAAACGCTCACAAAACGTAATGAAACCCCCCCAGGGTAGCTTCATTAATGTGATCAGTTTGATTCACAGAATGAAGGAGACCTTCATTCACCTTGAACTTTGAACTCTCAGGCTAAACTAGTTATTGTCACAAAATAAATGATTGATGATCATAGTCAAAAGGCCTGCCATGGGTAAATGGAGGACTAGCAAATTAAGGAATTAAAGAGAAAGGCTAGAGATGAAGTCATACACTGCAAAATAAATGTTTTTTTATTTTCTTGTTTTCAGTCCAAATTATTAAATCAAGATTCTTTTACTAGATAAGTAAATTGACATGAGTTTGTTTACCTGAAAATAAAATAAAAATTAAGGGATTATTTGTTTTAAACAAGCAAAACTATCTGCCAATGGGGTGAGAAATATACTCTTATTTCTGTTTGGGATAGAAACAAGAAACAAGATTTCAATCAGAAACCAGATTACTACCAAGACAAATATTAACAAGACAAAATGACTAAGAATAGCATTTTTTTTGCAGTGTATGGAATAGGCTCACTTGACCAAAGACCCCAAAACATTCAAATTTCTGCAGTTCCTCAAATACTGATCAGTCTTGGTGTTACCTTCTGCTAAAGAAAGGCTGAAGTGCCTTATTTTGGATGCTTTCCACCACCTCACAGTATTTTATTGTGAAACGAAAGGCTAGAGTTTGTTGTGATTGACAGGCCAATTAATTTGCCACTCTTAGTCTGGAGTCAGAGTCACAGAGCTGTAATCAGACGAGTGCGGATGTGGTGCGAACAAAACCATGGGTTACCTTGCACTGGTCTGCAGATTATTCCCTTTGTAAAATAGTTTGGAAGTGTGCATGTCATGTTGGGAAGTATTGTATGACACATTTACGCAACATAATTACAGATGGTTTCACAATCATGAAAACACATGTACATATTAGTTTAAATAAATAGCCAGTGTACCATAAATAATTGTATTACAATTATTATTACATTTAATACAGTATAGTGCAGCAAGAACATGTGATGCTGATGTAGTAATGCCATCACTGATGTAGTAATGGGGGGGCAATAAAATGGCATACCAGCAGAGCCTGCATTTTAATTAAGTAAATATGCCATTGTGGAAAATGCTTTTTTCTTTCATTAGAGAAGAAAGCTCAAAGAAAAAAAAACTGATATACAAAACAAATGGATTGCTTGGCATGTGTCCTCCACACGTCGGAATCATGCACCTGTCTTTCATTTCTACTGTCTACCTACTTCGTTGCTTTACTCGCCACCTGTTCGAAAAAGTAACTGCTTGCTTCTTTAGAGTTCTCATCTCCATATTGCATGTCTTTGAGTGGAGCCATGTTCTATGCTGTGTGTGAATTGTGAACAAATGAAAGGGATCCCTCAGGCACTGCTGCTCGGTCTTATTCTTGGCACTTCACCATCATGAATTCTCACAGAAGACGGATTCCAAAAGCAGAAACAGAGAGAAAGAAGGAAGAAGGGGGAAAAAAGAGGGCAGAGGGAATGTAATTGAACTGCCATGAAAAATTAGCATCACCTAACTCCTAAACCAGCTCTATGAGGTACTTAGTGAAAAAAGGCCATTTAGACTTCAAACCATAGCATCAACTGCCAGATTTCATGCCACCTTTGTTTACGAGCTTGAAATTGATTTATTGAGGAGAGGAAAAAAGAATGAAATGAAGGATCTGTGTAGTAATTGACCCTATGACGGTTCTGGTCCGGATACACACGATTGGTCAGATGTGGAATCCTTATTATCTCATTTAATCAAGATGGATGAGGAGATGGCTCAATATCATCTGAGCCTAAGAGGCCACAGGGAACGACATGAAAGCGTCGAGCCATACCTGAAATCCCATTAGGTCCAAAACAACACGACCCACCAATGAAAAGACATCTTGTACATCTGTGGGCCTTTAGAACAAATTTGGACAGCTAGTTTTTGGATGGGGCATCATCAAAAGCAGCTCTGGCAGATGATTTAATTAGCCGCAATAGGTCAACAGATCCTTCTAATGCTTCCATCAGATGTTAGCCTGTTAGATACATTAACATATAACCCTTCATTGAGCAAAGAAGTTCTCCTTCGCCTACATGCACCTGAACGCAGATGAAGTGGATGCTCAGAGCACTACAAACACCCACATGTTTCCGAAATCCATGGAAATATGCATAGTGCATCCAGACCAAACAGCCCGAGCAGGCAGGGAGAGACTTTCTTTGTTTTGGCTATAAAAGCAGTCAACACTGCTGCAAAGCTGACAGCAGTTTTTTATTCACTCACCACCTAATTTCAGAGAACAATGAGGATCATGAAAATTGCAGGGACGCTAATTGACTGGCTTAGATGACTGGCGTGTGGCGCTAGTGCCGCTTGTTTCATATCTGCTAACGTGCGCACACACACACACACACACACACACACACACACACACACACACACACACACACAATTTCTCTTTCATACTGTCAAATGGTAACACTAAGGGCCCTCTGATGACACAAACTGCCCATAGACAGCAACGACAGAAGCTCAATTAATATCATAGCAGTCATAGTTTCAAAGACGTGAGGACCTATCTGTTCACTCTGGGCATATGGGCTACAGACAATGCTGCTGACGGGTTAAAGCAATTACACTGAGGAGATCAGATAATTGGACATTTTGTATACCAAAGCAGGAAAGACGGTATTAATGCTGTGCATGCTGGAATACGCATGATACGCATTTTTATCACAGACAATGGTAGTAGCATATTAAAGTGGAATTTATTTAAAAAATATATATTGACATGAAAGACAGTCCAAAGTGACAATCCAAATAAATAAATAACTGACCAAAATGCATCTTAAAGGGGTGATGAATTGAGGAATCAACTTTCCGTTAAGCTTTTGATATATAAAAGGTCATGGTAATATAAGAATATCCTGCAAGTTTCAGAGCTGAAAACTTCCTTGTTAGTCAAAGAAAAGCTTTTATAATCACCAGGCTCAGCAAAGGCACCAGGCTTGTACTACATTGTTATAGATCGTTTTGCTTATGTGTACGTGTCTAACAGAAACATGTCTTTAGCACACTGGACTCATATGGGCTGGACTGACACACTCACTCGCAAAGCCCGGTAGGCCGATGAATCTTATTATATTCCGTTCTTGTTCTGCTATTCTCTTTCTCTCTCTTGTTGACATCTGAAGGGCGGTGCACACGCCGAACGTCTCTGTGTGTGAGCGTGGTTCGCGCTTATGTAATCAGATCTTGCGGGCTATGTGTAATATAAAAATAATAGTCCAATCAATCGCGTGCCGGCGTGAAATAAAACAGTGTTTGTTTGATGAAGACGTTTACGAGCGCCCTGTGATCAAGATAATCATTCTGGTTGTCGCTTCTCCACCACCACCAATGTGCAGCATCCACCTGGATGGTGTGACGGCAGCCATATTGCATCAGAACGCCCACCACACACCAGCTGATTGGTGGAGAGGAGACAGAGTGATGAAGCCAATCAGGATAGGGGGATGATTAGGAGGCCATGATGGATAGGGGCCAATTGGCAAATTTGGCCAGGATGCCGAGGTTACACCCCTACTCTTTTTCTGAAGGAAATCCTGGGATTTTAATGACCACAGAGAGTCAGGACCTCGGTTTAATGTCTCATACTAAGGAGATCAGGATCTAATGAGATCAGGATGGCCATGGTCACTATCAACAATGTTATATGGAAAAAAGAGTTGTATAAAGATAATCAAAATGCCCTAAATATGTGTTCTAAGGAAACATGCATACATACAGTACATATATGCATACATCAATCAATCAATCCATCAATCAATTCAGTAAATAAAGTATGAAGGTTTGTGACAAGATGAGGTTGGGTAAAATAATACTTTTTATAAGCTATTATTTTAACAGGCTAATCAGCACAACTTCTGGACTACACTCAGTCACTGAGGCAGATGTGTCAATCAGTGCAAATAAAAATATATAAAAAAAAAAACAGCCAGCACATATTAACAAAAGAAGGCAACAGAAAAGAATTGCTTTGAACCCACACCACACACACATATGCTAAAGCTCAAAAGCCTGGCCTCAGGTGACTAACACCTTTTTATAATACACGTGTGATACCAAAATTCTATTTTAAACTTTGTTTCAAGTGCTTCAGTCATAAATCCTCCATTATCCTTTTCTGTGTCTCTCTAACCCCCATAAAAATGTCATTCATGTCAGTCGATCGGCTGTGAGAAAAGCTAGTTTGGTTAAACAATGCACCTTCACATACACTCACATATGTGAGCCATCCCAGTAGACTGAACATAAATAGAAACAGCTACCAATGTAAGATTCCTTAATAAATAACATTTTCTTTTATGTTTCACAACAAAATATAACAGCATAGGGGTTTGGAATGACATGAGATGTGTAAATAATGACAGAATTTGCATTTTGGGGTGAACTATTCCTTCAAAGCAGACTTAATCCCTATTGGGAACAAAGCCACAAGTTCTTTGACAGATAAAGTAGATGGGAAGTTTTGGATCTTTGGAGCTTCTCTACATTTGCAATTCAGTTCAAAGTTACAGACCTTTTTCATCTAGCGTTTCATTATTTCCGAGCCTTTTGTTCTTACGTACTGTATATAAATTGAAAATTCTGAAAGGAAAGAAAAAGAGAAAACAAAAGCAATCTTTATGACTTGTCCTCTCTCTTTACCTGAAGACGACATATTCAGCAACAAACACGGTGGAAAAATAAAAACTTTGAAATGGTTTTCGTCATCTTGTTCTGAAGATGTATGAATGGTGTAACATGAGAAAAATGAATTCCCAATGGAGCAGTTTATCAATATTCAACAAGTGTACGGTAACTGTCCTCCCACTATGCCCACCGGATCCGCCTGTCCGTGACTCTAAAGATCACGAAGTCTAACGTGCTGCACATCAGCAATGAAGGGAGGTGGTGAACGAAAAAAATGAGGTGAAAATATGGCCCAAGCGCCTGTACCGAGTCTCATTACGCCACTCGGTCGTTTCATTTTCTCCTCTGTATTTTCATTTTCCTTTTTAGCTCTTTGTTGGGAGGTTTCTGAAGCCATCAGAGGTTGAGAAGGAAAAAAAAAACTTCACACCAGCACAGAAACACATGCCGCTTTTTTTATGTCAAGATCCAATAGATTTATGACAGTTACAACTAAAAAACAAGCTCTTTGGAGAGCGTATCTTTCTCTCTGATCTCAGACGAAGACACGCCAATTTAAAAGTAGCATACAGAGGTCAAGCTTGACCATCTGTCACAAATGATTTAGCCGTCATTCACAACGAGATCAATTTCCTCTCACTTGCAGAAATGTATTATAAAGTTATCACAATCAACATCACTATGAACGATCTGGAGATGACTATGTTACAAAAAAACAATTATAATCTGTCTAAATAAAAAAAGCTAAGCTTTGTTTATCATTGTAACAGCAATGTAAAGTGAGAGTTCACCTAAAGAAAATTACATTCTGTCTTCATTTAATCAACCTCATGTGGAAATGTATATAACTTTCTTTTCTCAGTAAATCACACAAGACAATTTCTTAGTGTTTTTTTTTTTTTTTTTTTTGTACCCCATTGACTTTCAATGCATGCAATAAAAAAAATAAAAAACTGTTTGGCAGAAGAAAGAAAGTCATACAGGTTTGAAATTATACAAGTCATTAATATTGAGTAAATAATGAGAAGGATATTTTGAAATTCATTTTTGGGTGATGTTTAAAGCAAATATATGTAGTTTTGTGTATTTGCTGAAATTCTACATTTTTACATATGACTTGTGTGGTAAGCGTTTTAAAGAGGCTAACATAATGCAAGCCTTTGCCATGATACTGATAATAATCCTTCATTAAAGCTACACACTATACTGCCAAAAGTTCTGGGATGCTTGCCTTTACATGCACATGAACTTTAATGGTATCCCATTCTTAATTTGTAGGGTTTAATATGGAGTTGGCACACCCTGTGCTCTTCTGTAAAAGGTTTTTCACAAGGTTTAGAGTGTGTTTATTAGAATTTTTGACCATTCTTATAGAAGCACATTCGTTAGGTCAGGCTGTTGTTGGACAAGAAGGCATGGCTAGCAGTCTGTGCTTTAATTCATCCCAAAGGTGTTCTATGGGCTTGAGGCCAGGACTCTGTGCAGGCCAGTCAAGGTCCTCCACACCAAACTCGCTCATCCATGTCTTTATGGACCTTGCTTTGTGCACTGGTGTGCAGTCATTTTGGAGCAGGAAGGGGCCATCGCCCAAACTGTTCCCACAAAGTTGGCAGCATGAAATTATCCAAAATGACTTGGTATGCTGAAACATTAGTTCCATTCCTTTCACTGGAAATAAGGGGCCAAGCCCAACCACTGAAAAACAACCCCACACCATAATCCCCCTCAACCAAACCTTACACTTGGCAAAATGGAGTCAGGCAAGTACTGTTGTCCTGCCAGGCGTAGAAGCATGCGTCATCATTCCAGAAACCAGAGAAAACGTCTCCACTGCTCTAGAGTCAAGTGGCGGCATTCTTTACACCACTGCATCTGATGTTTTGCATTTCACTTGATGTAAGGCTTGGATGCACCTGCTCGGCCATAGAAATCCATTCCAGAAAGCTGCCTACACACTGTTCTTGGACTAATCTGAAGGCCACATGAAGTTTGGAGGTCTGTAGTTATTGACTTAGCAGAAAATTGGCTACTTCTGTGCACTTCAGTATGCTTTGACCCAGCTCTGTGATTTTGTGTGGCCTGCCACTTCATGGCTGAGTTGCTGTTGTTCCCAATTGTTTCCACTTTGTTTGTTATAATACCTCTAACAGTTGACCGTGGAATATTTAGTAGTGAGGAAGTTTCACAAATGGACGTATTGCACAGTTGGCCATGGTTGTTTGTAGAAGCAGTCTGCATGCCTAGGTGCTTGATTGTAAACACCTGTGGCCATGGAAATGTAATACTAATACTTTTGGCAATGCATGTTGTTGTGACGTATTGTGAGACGTACTAAATGTCGTACCCACTCATCAAACGTACATGTTCTTATAACAGACATTTAGAGGGCGGTGTTAGAAAGAAACAGAAGTCATTTGATTTATTAGAAGTTAGAGTACCATCAGAATGATTTTCATTTAAAGGTCCCGTTCTTCGCGATTCCATCTTTCAAACTTTAATTAGTGTGTAATGTTGCTGTTAGAGCATAAATAATGCCTGTAAAATTATAAAGCTCAAAGT